>NW_024754249.1:415000-440000 GCF_018991925.1 Homarus americanus | reverse complement strand
TCTCTTGACCTCATTTTGACATCTTGACTTCACTGTGATTTCTTGACCTCAATTCAATATATTGACCTCACTTTGATCTCTTGACCTCACTTTGATCTCGACCTCACTTTTCCCTCTTGATCTCACTGTGATCTCTTAATCTCACTGCGATCTCTTGACCTCAGTGTGACCTCTTGACCTCACTGTGACCTCTTGACCTCACTGTGACCTCTTGATATCTGACCTCAAGCCCATACTGCTTAAACCGCATTGGTGACGCAGAACTTCGACAAAATAATGAGCTTAATTAGGATACATAAAACACAGAGATCACGCCTGCACGCACCCACGCACGCCTGAACGCACCCACGCACGCCTGAACGCACCCACGCACGCCTGACGCACTCACGCACGCCTGACGCACTCACGCACGCCTGACGCACCCAAGCACGAGCATCAATAGTTTGGTGAGAGAAGTCGGCAGTTGACGGACCCGCAGGGAAGGGATCCAACTTGGTGTCATTGTTTACAAACCCTGAACTTTGCTGAGAGAGAGAGAGAGAGAGAGAGAGAGAGAGAGAGAGAGAGAGAGAGAGAGAGAGAGAGAGAGAGAGAGAGAGAGAGAGATTATGAATTGTATTTGAAGAGAGTTTGAGAGGGATATGCTGAGAGAGATATTGAGAGATGAACACATTGAGAGACAGAGAGGGTTTAGGTCAGGTCAGGTCAGGTCGGTCATCACAAGACGTCTGGCACATCACGAAGATCCGCCACTAAGCCAGCTGGAGCCTGCTGTTGGTCCAGCCTCAGTCATGCTATCACTAATTTACCAGAGCTTAGCCATCCTAACCTGACCCTGCTTTGTGGCTGTCTCGCTAACTCACGCCATGCCCTCCCCTCCCACTCTTGACACGCCCACACCCCTCCTCTACTACTACTTTGCTGTCACTCGGAATCGAGTATGACGATCATCCGACTATGATACAATAGTTTATTAAGGATGTCACCTTTATTGGTAAGCTCTGAGGTGGCTCAAGAAGTCGATACGGGACCGGCAGGGTAGTCCGCAGATGCTGCACGTGTGGAGGGCTACATCTAGTGCGGGAGGGACGGCGGCAGCGTCTTTCCGGCGTTGGCGCTTGTCTGCCTCGGTATGCAGTCGGGTTAACTCGAAAATATTGACACCTTCTCGTGTGGTGCTCCTCTAAGCGTTACGGTGTGGAGTAATCGTCTCCCATGCAGGTGAGGGATTCCATTGAGCACTTTTTCAGGTTTGTCTTAAGACATGTCCACACCCCACTCTAGACATGTCTTCTCCCTCTAGACATGACCACAATCCCCTTTTAGACATGTCCTCCCCATCTAGACATGTCTTTGTCCCCCCTCTAGACATTTCCTCCTCCCCCTCTAGACATGTCCTCCTCCCCATCTAGACATGTCTTCCTCCCCATCTAGACATGTCCCCCTCTTTCTACACGTGTCCACACACACACACACACACACACACACACACACACACACACGCACGCACGCACTGCTGTAGATATGTTTCTACTTTACCTCCACTACGACCACCACATGAAGTCTGATACAGGTGGGTGAGTAATGTATAAAATGCAAGAAAATATGACGGGAAATTATTCTTTAAGCATTTTTTTTATTTTTTTATTCTTTTTCGCTGTGTTTAATCTTCCCTTTCTGCTCTTATTTTTACTTTATCCCATTTTTCGCTATTTAATTTTTGTTACTTGTTTGCGTCTTTATTCCTCTCTTTTTCCACTTTTCCCCTTCTTTTTTCCCATAATTTTTCCTTCGTTTCCCCCTTTTCGCTGTGTTTAATATATTTACCTTGTTATTTGTAAATTTTCTCTTTTCCCTTTTTCGCTTCTTTTGATCTCTTTTTCACTCTTTTCGCATCTTCTCTCTTCTTTTCTTCATTTAACGCTCCCTGTAATCTCTTTCTTCTTTCTTTACTTTCATCTCGCAACTTACCACCTCTTCCGTGTTTAAGTCAAGAGGGTGGGAAGGAAATAATTAACCACATGAAAAGTATGCGGTGTGGCGAGGCTGTTTGTGGGAGGAAGGTTTATTCAAGAACCTGTATGTAAAACTGTGTATATACTTTAGTTATTTCGTTAATTATGATAAACCTTGAAGAACAGAATATTTTTTTTTAATCTTAACCATGAATTCTTGAAGGTAATTTTATTCTTAAGGTAAATGGATTAAATGTCACCTTCCTCTAACCTAAGCTAAGCTAACCTAACCTATCCTAACCCAACCTCACCTAAACTTACCCAACCTCACCTAACCTAACCTGGAACCGACTACAGGTATATATTGTGATTTACAGTACATAAACGAGTAGAATATATATATATATATATATATATATATATATATATATATATATATATATATATATATATATATATATATATATATATATATATATATATATATATATATATATATATATATATATACCTTTAAGCTCTTGTATATCGTCTTTATTCATCCAATGAGTAGTTTGACGTCTTTTACAACTTGGGGAATAAATAATTGGTTCTGATTGGTTGGTCATTCCATCTTTACACGTGAGGGGGGGCGATATCTCACCTGTGTTGTCAACAAAACACCTGGTGATTTTTTGTGACACCTGTGCAGCCACTCCTGTCTTTACTGTGATAATTGGCTGCTAGTTTCCTCTATCCTCTTGAATCTCGCTTACATGTAAAATCTCTTGAGCTTTTACCCGAGTTGTGGATTGAAACTGGGTAAAACTGTGCTCGGATTCCTACCAATAAAACCGAGGCCTTGGTTAAGTTCGGGGTCTATTTGGGTTAGATAGGTCTGGCTATGTTGTTTGGTTAGGTTAGGTTAGGTTTGGGCTTACTTACATTAGGTTAGGTTAGGTTCGGTTAAGTTAGGTTAGGTTAGGTTCGGTTCGGTTAGGTTAGGTTCGGTTAGGTTCGGTTCGGTTAGGTTAGCTTTGGGCTTACTTACATTGGGTTAGGATACGTTAGGGTTAGTTTAAAATTATGTTAGGTATGGGTTGTGTTAAGTTTGGATTCGGTTAGATTAGGTTAGGTTAGGCTCGGTTAGGTTAGGTTAGGCTCGGTTAGGTTAGGTTAGGTTAGGTTAGTTTAGGTTAGTTTAGGTAAGGTCCAGGACTGTATTAAGTGAATCATACTAAAGTATTGATTAATTCTATACACGTACACCCACTTTACACCACACTCATCTTACACCACACCCATCTTACACCACACCCACCATACACCACACCCTCTATACCACCACACCCACCATACACCACACCATTTATACCACCACACCCTCTAAAGTCTATACACCACACCCATCTTACACCACACCCACCATACACCACACCCTCTATACCACCACACCCACCATTCACCACACCATTTATACCACCACACCCTCCATACACCACTCTTGGTCACCGTGTATGTGACGTCACAGGAGATCCTATAACTATGTATATATATTCGTATATCAGTTGGTTGACAGGTGTAGCTGTGTACTGTGTGAGCTTTATTGAAGTAATACAACACATTTTCAGTTCCTATTTTTTGTTTATATATTTTATTTATTTGACCCGTCGCCTCTTGTTTCTCTACTATATACTGTACATTGTGTAATTAAATATATTCTTGTTTCCATTTTCAGTAATTTTTCTCTCTGCTCTTGTTAATGTATTTATCCATTTCTGTGTTGGTGTATCACATTAATTTTGTTTATTTTATACATTTTTTAATTCAATTAATTTATATATCTATTTTAGCATGTGTGTCATTTGTTAAATAATATATATAATATATACATACTGGACATGTAGTTCACGAGGTGTCTGCTAGTGTTATTACATTATGTGTTATACACAAGCGGGTGAAATAAGAATTTGATCAATATATTTTTATTCCCAGCTTGACACATGCTAGCAGGGTATAGTATGAATCAGCCGCCAGTGTGTGTGTCAGTCTGACTGCGGGACGCCACTCCTTTCTGTCAGAATTATAATATTTGTTTCATGAAGGATGGTTGGTCAGGGTGTCCATCACGGCCTTCCCTCTAGTTACTGGTTAATTATATGTATATCAGGAAATGGAACTGCAACATAAAATATATTAAAAGAACCGCCGGGAGGAGTTGTGACCTGGTATGCTGTGGTCATACACCATTATGTTAGGGAAGCAGAATGGGGGGATATTATATTACTCGTATATTACACAACTGTAAAAGACAAATCAGAAAACGAGAATAATTTGATGGTTATGCAAATTTAGAAGGAAAAAACATACCCTTTTTGTCATTACTTTTATCCGTGTTACTGATTGACTGATGCTGTTTTTTCCCGTGCGAGGGAGTTTCATCCTAATACAAGTAAGATATTTTTAAGAATGAACGTAAGAAATATATCGCCAGGTGAGCGCTGTAAACTCAGGTCAAATTACACGAGATTTTGGAAGTGTTTTTGGAATCTTGCTAACTATAGTATTGACACAGAGTAACGTACTACATGCAGATAATAGGTCTAACCTAAGCTAACTTAATCTACCCAAACTTAACCTAATACTAATCTAACCTAACCTATCGTAACGTAACCTAATCTAAACTAACTTCATATAACCTAACTTAACTGTAACCTAGTATAACCTAACCTGACCTAAACTACCCTAACCTAACTTACCATAAATTCATCTAACCTAACCTTTCATAGCCCGACCCGACCCGACCCGACCCGACCCGACCCGACCCGACCCGACCCGACCATGCATATTGTCTGTCGTCGTAGCCTTACAAAATCTCCGTTTGTCATCGTAGTTCTCCCCCTGTCTGTATGAATTCCTTGTTGATTGACTCACCATTTATTCCTGATGCCATTATTATTTGGAAGGGTTCTTTGTCAGCTGTAGTGGCCTTTTGCTGCCCTGAGCGATTTGTTGGTTCAATCCCCTCGATTAATCAACTTCCTTTGAGCGTGTAATCCGGGATGTGAGTAATCCACCTTTATTTATTTACTGCCAAATTTCTTTTTCATCCTGTTATTCACCTTGTGCCTTTGTCTCTGTGTGTGTGTGTGTGTGTGTGTGTGTGTTTTTCGTGATATTTTCCACAATATCCTGTGTATGACCTGGAACACTGTATAGTGCACTTATATAATACGATTCCTTATGTAACAACCTCCCTTATCCCTCCATTACCCCCTTCACACCCTCCATTATCCCTCCATCCCTCCATTACCCTCCTCCTTATCCTCCAACCTCCCCACTCCCTCCAACCCCCAACCCTCCAACCCCTCCTCACCCCCCTCCAACCCTCCTCACCCTCCTCCAACCCTCCTCACCCCTCCAACCTCCTCAACTCCCCCTCCAACCCCCTCACCCCCTCCTCCTCACCCTCCAACCCCTCCTGCCTCCCTTACCCGACCCCCACCCATTATGGCTCTATCAAACATATCCGGTACTCTTGACAGGTAATGGAGTATACACATACAGAACTGGACAGCAGATGCAGCAAACCCTCAGAGTGTATTATTCTTATAGCCAGACCTATACTGTAGTCGTCACCGTATGCTAATGAGGGAATTTCTAATGGATAAACAGGAGGCAAGCTATGTATAAGCTATGTATGTGTTTAGTTTGGGAAAGTGTCGAGATGGTGGTGGAGGTTGTTGCGATGGTTTAGGTGGTGGTTGTGGTTGTGGTAGTGGTGGTGGTTGTGGGTGATGGTTGTGGTAGTGGTGGAGGTTGTTGCGATGGTTTAGGTGGTGGTTGTGGTTGTGGTAGTGGTGGTGGTTGTGGGTGATGGTTGTGGTGGTGGCGATGGTTGTGGTAGTGGTTGTGGGTGGTGGTTGTGGTGATGGTTGTGGGTGGTGGTTGTGGTGGTGGCGATGGTTGTGGTAGTGGTGGTGGTTGTGGTGGTGGTGTAGAGTGTGGTAATGTTGATACACCCGTTGGTGATGTTAGGTGGTATAGTTCACTCCTGGGTGGTGTTGGGGAGTTTAGGGTGGTGTAGGTTATGGGGGGTGTAGGGGATGTACAGGGGTGTAAGGTGGGGGTGGAGGTTATAGGGGGGTGTAGGGGTGATGTACAGTGGTGTCCTCCCCAGTATTGATCTGAGGTGCTGCCCTGCCTCGTCTTGGTCAATAAGGAGGTAAATCATGTCACCAGCGTCACTACCTTGATTCAACACCACCTCCATCACAAAAATCTCCCCCAACACCTCCCTCAACACCAGCACCTCCCTCAACACCAGCACCTTCCTCAACACCACCACCTCCCTCAGCACCAGCACCTTCCTCAACACCACCACCTCCCTCAACACCAGCACCTCCCTCAACACCAGTACCTCCCTCAACACCAGCACCTCCTCAACACCAGCACCTCCCAACACCAGCACCTCCCCCAACACCAGTACCTCCCTCAACACCAGCACTTCCTCAACACCAGCACCTCCCTCAACACCAGTAATTCTCCCCAACACTCAGTACCTCCTCACCAAAAGCACCTCCCTCAACACCAGCACCTCCCTCAACACCAGCACCTCCCTCAACACCAGCACCTCCCTCAACACCAGTACCTCCCTCAACACCACCACCCCCTTGCTTTATTACCTCTAAAATTAGGGAAAATTGTATTCCTGAGAACATGGAGACCCAGTTGGCCACTCTCCCCCCCGTCCCCGCTCCCCTGGTGTGTGAGAGGGGAGAGTGGGAGGAGACACCTCTCCTTTCTCCCTCCCCTCTCATTCCCTTGGTGTGTGTGAGAGGGAGGAGAGGCAGTACTCAGCGGCCTCTCGTAAGCCATGTGATGAAGTCGTTCCCAGGGCTTCATTATGCTTGAGAGGGAATTTGCATACCCACCACGCAGTCACAGGCAGACACGCGCATGTAGGCACAAACGCATACATGGCCGGACAAGAATATACACAAACGCACACCGTGCACATGCGTATATGGTTTGGCAAGTATACTTTAGATATACGCGCGTATAGTTAAAGAAAAAAGTCGTGTTACACCCCCGAGCGTTATGTTCCGAAACCCATGACGAAGAATTAGGGTAAAGTGACAGAAGGTTCGAGTCTGAACGGTAAACTTTACCCAAATTGTTCGCGACTTTTTCATTTGACTGTACATTGCCGGACAGGTAAACATACACGCATGTGTACATCGCTTGACATGTATGTATACACACAGGCGTATCCTACACGGCCGTACCAGCACACACACACACACACACACACACACACACACACACACACACACACATAAGGCTGAACAACCGCCGGTTTAGCTGTCCGCCTCCAGTTGACTCAGCTGATGACTGGGTCCCTAAAGTTACAGTTGAGAAAGTAGTAAGCCGTGGAGTACAGTGTGTGTAACTTAGATCAGTATATCTCGGAGTCACATCCCGGGAGCAGCGAGTTGAGCTGACTTACTGTACTTGTTACCATAATCTATACGTCGTCTCGGTTATCCCTTACCAGAACTTAACTTAATTACCGCTTAATCTATACTGGCTCCCAGCTGTGACAGACAACTGTACACATCATTGACAACACACCTGCCAACACACATACAGTATGTTTCAGACCATACTTGACATACTCAACCCAACGCTCGCCTTACGAGACAAACTTATTGATATACACTTCTCACCACCTGTCCTCCCTCCTCTCCCCTCCCTCCCTCCTGACGTACTGGCAGAGCAACACTTCAACCTGATTGCTTGGAATGATTTCCCCTGCTCTCGCGTGACGCTGCCGGGTGTATGATTATATCTTCTCATTCCTCGGAGCAAAACCGGACCTGCCAATCCCTCGGAACATTCCCTTATCAGTTATTGACGCTTGGTTGTTTGCCAGCTCGCGCACTGTAGCCCTACACAGTTCAGTAATAGTCAGTCTCGCTTGATCATCTGCTGGGCACTGACTGTTCCCTCGCTACCAGCACTTCACCTCACTTTTTATTTTAATTAAAAAAGGATCACCTGAAGATTACACGACCTAGATTATTTAATTTATTTCTTCTGAAGATTATTCACCCTAATGCTACCTAAGGGGGGGGGGAGGTTAAGTTAGGATAGGGGGTAAAGATAAGAGAGGTTATATTAGGTTAGGTTAGGTTAGTGACACAAGACGAAATTTGTAAAACGGGGGAAACTTGTCACCAAAAAGTAGATAATGAAAAGAAAAGCGACTAATAGAGTTACCAAACGAATTGGTGTAGAGAAAAAAGTACTATTTTCTCTCTCTCTCTCTCTCTCTCTCTCTCTCTCTCTCTCTCTCTCTCTCTCTCTCTCTCTCTCTCTCTCTCTCTCATCGCCACCTCCCCCACTCATACCACCACCATATCAACAGTCTCACACTCTCCTGTACCTCACGTTGTGATGCTCCAGTTTACAACAGACAGTAACTGGGTCATGGACTGGCCCCGGTGAGTGTGAATTATGTTAGACTGTAAGTGAACGGGACTACTGAGTGACTCCTTCTCCCCCTCTCCCACCTCTTCCACTTCCTCCTCCCCTTATCCTCTTCTCACCCCTCCTCCTCCTCCTCCCTTTCCTTCTTCCTCTCCTCCTCCTCCGATAATTTCCCCTTTTTTCTTCTTTCTCCTATCATCACCCTTCTCCTTCCCTCACTTTACACTACTTCCCTCTCCTTCTCTGGGTCTTCTCCTTACCCCCACCCCCCCCTTACCCTGCCGATGTGGTTGCCATAATACTGAAGTTGTTGACCGGAGGGTGGGAAGGTTGGTAGGTGAGGAGGGACGGATGGGAAGGAGGGTAGGGAGGTGGATGTGGGAAGGAGGGAGGGAGTGTGAGGGGAGTACAGTATATGTAACCTGCCATTAGAAGCGGCGCGTGACCTCGCTGCTAAACATGGATATTTCCCCTCCCTCCCTCCCTCCCTCCCTCTCCTCCCTCCCATGCAGGCTTCTGTGGCCGGCCTTGCCTCCCACTGCCTAAAACCATAACTCGACCAAGCTGTGGCACCTGCCTCTGCTATTGCCTCCTCTCCTTCCTCCACCCTTTCTCCTTCTCCTCCCCTCCCTCCCTCCCTCCCTCCCCCTCCCTCCTCCTCCTCCCTCCTCCTCCCTCCCTCCCTCCCTTCCTCCTTCCCTCCACCCTTTCCTCCTTCTCCTCCCTCCCTCCCTCCCTCCATCCATCCATCCATCCATCCATCCATCCATCCATCCATCCATCCATCCATCCATCCATCCATCCATCCATCCATCCATCCATTCCTCCCTAAGCTACCCCATCTTCCTCCTCTCTCTTCCTATAATTGCATCCTCAAAAGATTCCTACACTATCACAAGGACCTCAAGATATTTTTATTTCAATTTGTGTATCAGCACAACACTGACGCCATCTTGGTTACTGTTCCTGTGGTATTTTACGTGAGACTGTCAGTTCGATGTGGTCTTTTAATTCTGGTTACCAGAACATACAGTGAGACTGCTGGAGAGACTGGTGTGTGGTGATGTACCCTCCCGTCTCCTTCTCTCTCGTCCGTGAGGTCTAGTTGTCCTCGCCTACTGGTGAACGTAAGAACATAAGAACATAAGAAAATAAGGAGTGTGCATGTCTTAATGTACAGTATATTGTGTTTGAGTTGTTTCACACACAAACACAGGTAGACTGAGGCAATGTGTAGTTATATACGGTATATAATTATATGTCGTGTATATAATTACCTAGTTAAGTGTATATACATAAATGGGATGTATTTACAGGGTGTCTCAGAAAAATATATGCACACTGCCTTTCAGATTTTCGTTGAGGTCGTGTGAATACATGTGTAATATTACAACAGCAACATCGCCCTCACTTGTTGATGTGCGAGGTCTCCCACGAGAGAGGACAATGTTGCTATTCTAATATACAGCGCCATGCAATGTCCACGAAAATATGCAAAGCATTGTGTCTACACTTTTTGAGACCCTAAGAGACCCTCTTATATACTGAACATTCTTTTTGAGACACCTTGTATACTGTAGATGTGTCAGAGGTGTTCCTTCTTGCATCAGCCAGGAGGTAATATTCACCCATTTCGACACATTTTGTGAAAACTTTCTTCTGAGAATTTTGAGTCCTTCAGGTAGGAAGTAATTAACAAGGACTGTACACGTAAGAGTCCTCTCACCTCCTTCACAACGATTCTCTCTCTCTCTTTCTCTCTCGCTCTTAATCTTACACATTCCTCATCACGTCCAGTTGTTAGTGAATGATAGTTAAAGGCATTTTATAGCTTCATTCTTCCGGGTTGCAAAGAGGATCTTCCTACCTGCCTGCCTACTTGCCGACCTACCTGCCTACCTACCTGCCAACAGCCTACCTACCTGCCTGCTTGCCTGAAGCTGGTTCTGGCGGAAGGAAGTCTTTAAAACTCATCTCGACGGATTCTCTATATTTATATCGCAGGGATGGAGTGGTTTTGTTTGAGTGTTAAGAAACGTGCCTCTCTCTCTCTCTCTCTCTCTCTCTCGTCTAGTTCACCTCTTGGGGGATTTTGTGGTTTGGTTCGGTTTACTCACACGGGCCGACCAATGACATACTCTAATGTAACTACCTCCTCTCTCTCTCTCCTCTCTCTCTCTCTCTCTCTCTCTCTCTCTCTCTCTCTCTCTCTCTCTCTCTCTCTCTCTCTCTCTCTCTCTCTCTCTCTCTCTCTCTCTCTCTCTCCACTCAGGGAGTTTCCCAGAAGGGTCCTCACTGACTTCCCAACATCAAAGGGTCACTTTGACTCGGCGTTTCCATGTTGGAAAATAACATATTTTTGCGCCAGCCTCCATCCCCTGGTGGGTTTTTCCTCACCTTGGACCAGCCTCCTCTTCCTCCCCCTCCTTCTCCTCTTCTTCTTCCATCACCACTAAATATATGTGTGTTCTTGTGCTTGTGTGTTTCCCGACTTATTCGGCGCCGACGAAAAGGAATACCCAGATTTTTATATCCAGTATAACCACTTAAAATCTGGGCATTGTGTTTTCCGTGACTGACCTTATGTTTTTAATTCGGGATGGTGGAAAAAAATCCTATGGAAGATTTTTTTTTTATTTCGGTACCGTAATTGACTGAGTTTTTGGTGGAGATCATTGTATTATCATTAGGGATGAAACACACACACACACACACACACACACACACACACACACACACACACACACACACACACACACACACACACACACACACACACACACACACACACACACACACACACACACACACACACACACACACACACACACACACACACACACACACACACACACACACACACACACACACACACACACACACACACACACACACACACACACACGCATATTACAAATTATAATATTGAATACCTACATAATCAAAATAAGCCAGACAATTATTTCACTTACCCAGGCCACCCCACCCAGGAAGCGTTAGTTTAGTTAATCTTAAGCGAAATATTCTGGGGTGTCTAATCTTCTGGTGATCCAATATTCATTCAAGGTTTACACTAGGTTAGGTTAGGTTATGACAGGATAGATTAGATTAGGGTTGGATAGGTTAGGGTAGGTTAGGACAGGATAGGTTAGGTTACTGTTAGGATGGTTAATATTTATATGGATCAATATGGGGTGTTTAATTTTCATGTGGTCCAAAAATATATTATATGAGAGGTTATGAGAGCTTGTTTCCGTTGCCCCCGCTCGACTCTATTGTTTATATATTATTTAATTTTTTCCACCGACCGGAAATGTATATATATTTTTTTCCGATAAACGAGTAAATGAATTAATATATGTTATGTCAAATGTACTCGATATAAATTGATAAAAATTAATATTATTGTAACCATATACAGTACATAGATATTTACACTGAAGCATTTAACAGTGGAGTACAAAATATATCCATTTCTTTTTTCTTCTCTCTAAGGCTAATACGCAGGAAGTTTTATTTTATTTTATTTTTTTACGGAAATTGTTCCCCCAAAAGATGAAGTTAAAGAAACACGGTGGTAGTGCTGAGGCCATATTGTTTGTTGTGTATTGTGTGGTAAATGTTCCTTCTTGACAACCGACGGAGGAGAGGTGGACGTAAACAACAAGAGGTGGACGTAAACAACAGGAGGTGGACGTAAACAACAAGAGGTGGACGTAACAACGATATTAATAAACAAAGTTACGACAAATGAGGTCAGGTCTTTGGGGTAAAAAAAACACTGCTTGGTTCAGATCCACAAAAGGTCGTAAGTGATGATGTATACTGTTTAATTCTCTGTTTATCATAAGGTAAAAATAACATACACAAATATCACTGAGACTCTACCTTGACCAGATACTGAGACTTTACCTTGACTAGATACTGAGACTCTACCTTGACCAGATACTGAGACTTTACCTTGACTAGATACTGAGACTCTACCTTGACCAGATACTGAGACTTTACCTTGACTAGATACTGAGACTCTACCTTGACTCGATACTGAGACTTTACCTTGACTAGATAATGAGACTCTACCTTGACTCGATACTGAGACTTTACCTTGACTAGATAATGAGACTCTACCTTGACTAGATACTGAGACTCTACCTTGACTAGATACTGAGACTCTACCTTGACTAGATGCTGAGACTCTACCTTGACTAGATGCTGAGACTCTACCTTACTAGATACTGAGACTCTACTTTGACTAGATATTGAGACTACCTTGACCAGATACTGTGAGACTACCTTAACTAATCTTAACTAGACATTTAACTTAAGATTTTATACATTATTTTTCTTTTAATTGTTGCTAAGTGAACATATCTCGTTAAGGTAAAGTCTCAGTCTTCAATCTTACGTTATTTTCTGGATAATTAATTAGTGTTTCATCGTAAGTCAACCAATTAAATGCACTCTGACGTCATAACTTCAGCCAATTAAATGCACGCTGACATCATCACTTCAACCAATTAAGTGCACTTTGACGCCGTCACCTCAACCGATTAAATGCACTCTGACTTCACTTCAACCAATTAAATGCACTCTGACGTCATCACTTAAACCAATTAAATGCACTGTGACGTCATCACCTCAACCAATTAAATGCACTCTGACGTCATCACCTCAACCAATTAAATGCACTCTGACGTCATCACTGACCAGGAATATTGTACCGTAGGAACCTTAGAGACTGAGGAGCCAAGAAGCCGCCAGACGGTACAGTACCACAGTAATGGATCTTAACTTTTCTCCTCTTCCCTGCCCCTGGGGTTGTGTGGCGGTACATCCTTGGCCTCTGTACTTATACTTATACCTGTGATTTTGTACTTTACCTGTAATTGGGATTTTGTACTTTACACTTGAGGTGAATTATTATTTTTAAGTGTAACAGCCGGGAGGGAGGAAACAGAACGTTACGCTCAGTGGCTGGAATATGCAAGACCCGCCACCTCCAGAGTGAAACATTTCTCCACATGCAAATTGATTTTTATTATTATTATTATTATTGAAATACTTGGAAAATGTCAAGACTTCCTTCTGTGAACATTCGATTTTTTTTTTTTACTTTATTAATTTGTATTTTTTTTTTCGCTGCTTCGTAAACATTGGTGAGTTTTTCGTCCTGTCAATACGTGTATGTTCTTGTGGTCTCTTTGATGGATGCCGACTGTATCTTGTAATGTAATGAGTATCTTGTGTGTTAGATGTGTCGTACGTCTTACCTGTGTCGCACTTCTTTACCTGCGTCGCACTTCTTTACCTGCGTCGCATGTCTTACTTGTGTCGTATGTCTTAACTATGTCATATGTCTTAACTATGTCGTATGTCGTAACTATGTCATATGTCTTACTTATGTCGTATGTCTTAACTATGTCATATGTCTTAACTATGTCGTATGTCGTAACTATGTCATATGTCTTACTTATGTCGTATGTCTTAACTATGTCATATGTCTTAACTATGTCGTATGTCTTAACTATGTCATATGTCTTAACTATGTCGTATGTCGTAACTATGTCATATGTCTTACTTATGTCGTATGTCTTAACTATGTCATATGTCTTAACTATGTCGTATGTCGTAACTATGTCATATGTCTTACTTATGTCGTATGTCGTAACTATGTCATATGTCTTACTTATGTCGTATGTCTTAACTATGTCGTATGTCTTACTTGTGTCGCACGTCTTACCTATGATAAACAATCACCTTGACCTACCTGGCCACTATGGTGACCTGTGCCAAGCAGTGCATCAAACAGTCCGCCAAGTGTCACCGTTCACTGAATAATTACTTCACGATTTGTCACTGTCGGGAAAGCTATAATCCACCACTAAGAGCTGTTAGTTGAGGGTGTGCTGTTACGAGAGCTATATAATCTGCTGTTAAAGATTATCCAGATTATGTCACTGTTTAATCTAATCCGCTATTGAAGATTTTGTAGATTATTATCACTATTGTATATATATTCCACTATTAATAAGCGTGTGGATATTATTACTACTAAACCTGTATCTCTCATCATGGAAACTTCCTCCCCAAGAAAGCTGCCACCGTTCAGAGGACACAGCTGCACCATACAAGAAGAAAAAGAACCATAATTTAGTATTTCCATCAGTAACTTTGGAGTAAATGAAGTGTCACTTAACTCACTTGTTGCTGAATGTATTGATCCCTTGTGATGACTAATACGAGGGATTGAGAATAGCTCGTCCTCCCTCAACAACTTATACACTGAACAGAAATTAGGATCACATGAAGATTGCACACCCCAGCTTATTTAACCTGACTATTAACCATCCTAACGCTATCTGGGGGCTAAAAACAATAAGTTAGGTTAGGTTGGGTAGGTTTATGTGATGTAATTTTTTTTTCACAGTCACATAAAATTAAACTACTTACCTTACCTGTAAAGAGTAATTAATGGTGTTGGTGTAATACGTCAGGACGAAAATTGTGTTTCAGGGTCAAGATTCCCACAGGTTTAATGTTGCTTTTACCTGAAGATGTAAGACTGTGCCCAAGTGCAGGATAAGTTAGGCTAGAAAACAATATAATGTTACAGACTGGTATGAACATTACGCTTGAGTCTCTTATCTTAACTATGTTCATTTATTATCTGTTAGCGGATTATATTAGGTTTGTTTGCCCTTTTTTAATATGATTTTAATATTTCTATGTAATTTTCGTGTTTTAGCTAAAGTCAACTAGTTAGGTATGTTTCTTTCCTCTAAAGTCACAAAGTCATGTTATATTGAATTCTAGTCCTCCCGGTTAATCTCAGCAAGGCACGTTCATAACCTGCTTCAGTCAGCGGTTAGGACGCCACCACGCGGCCAGAGGCAGAACTACGGAGGTAAATAAACAAAAGTGGCCGCTGTTTCTGAATGGTTCGCCGGGTTCTTTGTGACTTTGAACTGTCAAGTGCTTAAAGACCGCGGTTACAATGGGTAAGGAGTTAGATATTGTTATATTCTAATCGATGGAAAAGAAAGAGAGAGAGAGGATCAGGTTGTGGGGTTCGGTTGGTGTGTTGGGCGCGGATGGAGAGTTAGGATGGTGATCCTGTTGAGCGAGGACTGGTCCGAAGGGGTGCGTGGATGGCACCTTCCCTAACCCAAATACACCCTCTCCTTCACCCTACCCCTCACCTTCTCAACCTTCCCTATTCCATCATCTCCTCCTATAACCCCTCCCTCACCCTCTCACCCCTCCTTCACCCCCTCACTCCTCCTTCACCCCCTCACTCACCCCTCCCTCTCACCCCTCCTTCACCCTCTCACCCCTCCTTCACCCTCTCACCCCTCCCTCACCCTCTCACCCCTCCCTCACCCTCTCACCCATCCCTCTCACTCCCTCTTTACCCTCTCACTCCTCCCTCCTCCTTCAGCATTAGTTCTGCTCAACAATTCTTTAAACACAAATTGCCGAGTGTCAACAGGGAAGCTCGCCCCCGGTTTAGTACTTCAGTTATTTAATGAATGGCAAAATCGACCCCCTCACCCGGGAGACGATCACTCCACACGTTTGGAGGAGTTAGCTCGACTACACCACACCTGCGGACATACTTTCTCCACTGCCACCTACTTTCTCCACTGCCACCTACTTCCAACACTGTCACCTACTTCCTCCACTACCACCTACTTCCTCCATTACCATCTACTTCCTCTACTGCCACCTACTTCCAACACTACCATTTACTTCCTCCTCTCCCACCTACTTACTCCACTACCACCACTACTACTACCATCACTACCACCATCACCACCTATCACCGCCACCTATCACCGCCACCTATCACCACCACCTATCACCACTACCTTGGTTTTCTAAGCACCCTGGGCAGAATTTCCCGTGGGGGCGCGGTGCGACCTGACAGCTTCAAATGGTTACTCTGACTGAGGCGTGTTTCCATGTCGCAAAATGTGATATTTTCGTACAAGCTCTCCACCCCTTCAGACTTTTACGCAACTTGGACCAACTTTCATATCCCACACGAGATATTGCAGCGTGCCTCTGTGTGTGTGTGTGTGTGTGTGTGTGTGTGTGTGTGTGTGTGTGTGTGTGCGCGCGTGTGTGTGTGTGTGTGTGAATACCTTTGAAATACCATAAACACATTTTCAAACCTTCTATTAACCCCTCGCTTGGCCTTCACTCTCACAACATGTGGGTACTCCAGGAGATGACAAGACGGTGAAGAACTCTCTCTCTCTCTCTCTCTCTCTCTCTCTCTCTCTCTCTCTCTCTCTCTCTCTCTCTCTCTCTCTCTCTCTCTCTCTCTCTCTCTCTCTCTCTCTCTCTCTCTCTCTCTCTCTCTCTCTCTCTCCTCTGCTCTGCCCCGAGAACCGATTTAGACGTCGGAGCTGTCATTCCCAGACTTACCAGAAAGTAATATATTGGACAGGAAAATCAAGTTTTACGAGAGGCCGGAACGTTTCCAAACGTTTGTGGGTAATATACACAGTTAGTCGGGGAGTTTTTTCCTTTTTTTTGTAGTTGCTCTTAGGTATGTCAATAATACTTTTAGAGAAGAAAAAAAGGAACTGCTGTTGTCTTACTCACTCACTCACCGACTGAGATATATAGACATTTTAGTCCTACAGTTATAGTTAAGACTCGTCCTGGTTGTTTGATTATTCCAGCATCCGCCTATACTGACGCTTGTACATCTGTGACGCGTGTACACCTGTGACGTGTGTAATATGTGACATGTATTATTTGTGTAACGCACGTAACATCTGTGATGCCTGCAATACCTGTGACTAATTAATAACGTGAAACCTTAATCTTGTGACACAGTCATCACTCATGACGCATTCGTCATCTTTGACACATTCATCATCACCTTTTATATATTCACTTGTGTAACGCATTCATCACCTTTTTCACATTCATCACCTGCGACGCATTCATCACCTTCTACACATTCATCACGTGTGTGTGACGCAGGGTTGAACCAGCCATATAAATCAGCGTAAATTACGAGCCTGGTGGCCTTTATCGGTGTTCAGCCATGCGTCATCATTTAGCGGCTACTGTTGCCACAAGTCTCCGCACCTTTCGCTACACCCTAGTGTAGAGGCAAAAGACTCACAGAAATATATATCACTGTCAGGCTCCCGACTCAAAGACTCTTACGTTAAAATTCGTCTCGTAATTGGTACACGAAAATGTATTTAATTGGTCATGAAAATTAATGAAATGTGATGAATTTTAAAGGTTCCTACGTTAAATTTCTTGTCGTTATTGGTTGCGTGAAATTGTATTTCCCTTGCTCCTTCATGCTAAGAGATGGCTTCTTGAAGGCTCCTACGTAAAAATATTCTCGTAACTAGTACGAGAAAAAGTATTTAATTTGATCGCTGAAGTTAAGGAGAAAAAACGATTCTTAATGTCTCCTACGTGAAATTTCCTCCCGTAATTGGTGATGTGAAATGGCTCCCGACTGACTTATCAAAGGCTCTTGCGATATTTTCCCTAGACAGTGTTGAAAAGTGAACTCTCAAATATTCATACATAAAATAATTCCAAGTAACTTGAAAACGTGAAAAATGCATAAAAATGGAACTATTAAACTCCGACACAAAGATGACGATCAAAATGTCCACGAATTGACGCTGAGACTCGACTGTAAGGAGATACGTTTCCTTTCCCTCCACATACAGGAAAAACAAAACAAGTACTGTACCGGATTTTGAGGTTATTGATCCAGTCTTATGTTAGTCCCGTCGTAAACAAGGTCACTAGATAAATATAAACATGTAATCGCTCCCTTACGCCATGATCATAAACTGTCTCGCGTTCCGCCAGAATTTATTAAAAGGTGAATTGAGTCGAGAGCTTTAAGGGTCTGTTGACAGTTTGGCAAAAATTTGAGGCATCTTTGGTCGAGTTGTTGTGTAAGATATTGCGAACGGGAGGACAGACAGGCGGACTGACGGGAAGACGGACGGAGGGACAGACAGATGGACTGACGGGAGGACGGACAAACAGATAGAGACGGGGGGGTTAAGATGTTGTAATTTAGTAAAGGTCAGTCAACAGTAAAGGAGGGGAGGAGAGAGAGACGGAGGAAAGGAAGGAAAGAGGGAGGGAAGCTGAGAGGAAACATGCAACTAGGGTTAATTATGTGGGGGAGGGTATGTGTTCAGGTGGGAGTGTGTCAGGTGGGAGTGTGTCAGGGGTTAGTGTGTCAGGGGGTAGTGTGACAGTGGGTACTGTGTCAGGGGGTAGCGTGTCAGGGGTTAGTGTGTCGGGGGTTAGTGTGTCAGGGGGGTGTGTCGGGGTTAGTGTGTCAGGGGTTAGTGTGTCAGGGGTAGTGTGACAGGGGTAGAGTGTCAGGGGTTAGTGTGTCGGGGGTTAGTGTGTCAGGGGGTAGGGTGACGGGGTACTGTGTCAGGAGGTAGTGTGACAGGGGGTACTGTGTCAGGAGGTAGTGTGTCAGGGGGTAGTGTGGCGGGGGATAGTGTGTCGGGGGGTAGTGTGTCAGAAGGAAGTGTACAAGGAGGAAGTGTGTCGAGCGAGTCAGTCAGTCAGATTCCAGATACGGATTATCAATTTTCAGTGTGGCCAACATTCATTGTGTGTGGCCAACATTCTTCCTTTGTGGCCAACATTCCTTCTCAACTTCAAACAGGTACATTTACATATAATTAGAGACCCGGTGAGGTTAAGACCACTACTGAGCCTCTGTCAACTTAGGGATCTTACCTCTGATCTTGAACTTGTTACAGCGTGATTATGTTGAGGAACGGCGGTGTAGCTTATAACATACATACATACATACCTACTGTACATACATACATACATACATACATACATACACACACTCCGCACACTCACACACCACTATTGAGGAGGAAGAGGATAATAGGAGGAACACGGTGTAGTTAATGTGAAAGGGTAAAATTCTGATAAACTCCCTCCCTCCCTCCCTCCCTCCCCCCCCCCCCCCCCTCCCTCCCCCTCCTCCCCCTCCCTCCCCTCCCTCCCTCCCTCCCTCCCCTCTCTCCCCTCTCTCTTTCCCCTCTCTCCCCTTCTCTCCTACACTAGTTATTAATCATTGAGAAAGTTGTGACAGTGGGTGATGAATGACCCCGATATACAGCTAATAAGACTCATGGAGTCCTGCACACCCTGTTAGGTAATCAACCACGGGATACAAAAATACAATATGTCAATTTCGATGTATTTTTTTATACAAGAATTTGATACGTCATTTGATTCATCATATTAACAAGAATACAAAAATGCAACGTTTCAATTTCGATGTATGTTTTACGTTATATATACAGTATATACATATATACGACTGACCTGTTTTTATACAAGAATTGTATAAAAATGCAATATATAAATTTGCTTTTTTTGTAATACTGTAATATATTCTACTGACATATTTGTAAACAAGAATACAAAAACTACAATATATCAGTTTCGATGTATTTATTTATATTTGTAATGATAAACAGGACATGTTTGTAAACAGAGATGACATCGTTCACTTTGACTCTTTGTTGTGATGATACTATGAAACACATAATAGAGACAACAGTTTCGTTCTAAATTTAAATTATAGACTTAATTTGTTTTATGGCCGCCGAATATCATTTGGACAAAAAATAATATACAGTTATCAATTTCAGCGTTGTCAACATTTCTATATTTGCTATAATGGTTAAATTACCATAAAATATATAAACGTTTCATTGTAAATTAAAATAATATACTTCAATTGGTTTTATGGCGGAGTGAAAACTATTATGTACAATTTGTTTTACTAGTCATTAGTTGGAGGAATGTACAGTGTGTGTGTTTGTCGTGTTTTGTTTTCCACATGTTGTCTGTGGGAGAACTTTTGAATCACGTGAAGACTAGACCCTCCAGCTTATTTCTCATGTTGATTAAAAACCCTAACCTAACCTACCCTACCCTACCCTAACCTACCCTACCCTACCCTAACCTACCCTACCCTACCCTAACCCCTGGCCTGCCTGCCTACCCCTACCTACCCTGCCCTACCCCTGCCCTGCCCCTGCCCTGCCTAGCCCTGGCCTGCTGCCCTGCCCTGCCCTGCCCTGCCCTGCCCCTGCCTACCCTGCCTAACCTGCCTAGCCTAACCCAGCCTAACTGCCCTTGCCCTACCCTACCCTAACCTACCCTACCCTACCCTACCCTACCCTACCCTACCCTACCCTACCCTACCCTACCCTACCAGGAAGCATTAGGTTAACGTAAAACAAACTGAACTCCTTAATCGTTACGTGACCTTTTTTTTGTAATTTTATGTCGACATATTTCTCTCGCACTTCATCTACCATGAATACAGTTCAGACGACAGTTAAGGCTTGTTAAGTGGCGTGACTCATACATAATGGTAGTTGGTTAGACATCTTAATTTCCCGTCTTTCGTGACTTGACTAATGGATGTTTTATACGAATGAGGGATTTTTTTTCATGTACTACGAATGTCAGACGAAACTTTACGGCAACTTTTGACATTTCCTTAAAAAAAAAAAAATTATATATATAGATGTCAAGGAGATGTTTAACAGACGTGCGGTACATCCCTGACGTTGACATCTCTCACTGTTGACATGTTAAAGCTGACATCTTGGCGCGTGTCAGCCGTCCTAGTTGAGAAATTGGATTTTTGAGTTCAGAGTCATTTCCCCTTGATGGAGTGTTGAAGGCCAGATGTAGATATTTTTATATAAGACTTAGAGTGAAACTTTTATTTAACGGACTATATAGAGATCAAAGACCGTTATATCGAGGGTCCGTTAGATGTGAAACCTCCATCCTACGAACTATATAGAGATCAAAGACCGTTATATCGAGGGTCCGTTAGATATGAAACCTCCATCCTACGAACTATATAGAGATCAAAGACCTTTATATCGAGGGTCCTTTATATGGAGGTCTCACTGTACATAATATTTAGAGATTGTTTATGAACGAATCAATAACTTACGTACTTTGCTTTTGTTTTTTGACTTAAGTTTCTTTGAGACTCATATCGACAATTTGCCTCATCAAACGTAATAAACCCACGTAAGTAATCTCACCCAAGACTGCGGGAGACATTTTAATACCGTCAGTGTGATGGCTGTATCGTCACCACCTCCCTCCACCGTCTTACACACACACAGTCACTGCTTCCAGATGACAGTCATGCCAGAAAGGATACAGAATAAAGACCTATCATACAGCGATCATTGCAGGTGATATAGATAACATTACAGGTGATACGGCAATAATTATAGGTGATACAGCAACCATTATAGGTGATACAGGTGATACAGCTAACATTACATTACAGGTGATACAGTAACCATTATAGGTGATACAGGTGATACAGCTAACATTACATTACAGGTGATACAGTAACCATTATAGGTGATACAGGTAACATTACAGGCTATACATGGAGTTTGTGGGACAGTGTTTCCTCCAAGTGGCTAGCGCGTTAAACATTAGTAGTGTACAATCAAAGACAAAAGTCGCGTCGGGGTTTTGTCCGAAGATTAAATATAACTCGTGAAACATTATGAGAGCCCCCTACCACAAGGCAGAGCGCACCAAAAGTTTAACCCTTCGGCATATGTTTTCACCAAATTTCACCGACACCACTTTTGTCTTTCATTGTACATCTAGTTGGATAATTTACCTAGGCTAACTTGATCTATTCGGCATCTTTAACCCCCCCCCTCCCCGCCCCCCCTACCAAGGTGTTAAGTAAGGGAACGGAACAATATGACAAATTTGTAAAAGTAGGTTTGTTTTTGTCTCACTTAAACAAATCACTGCTCAGGATGTCTTGTTATTCACTTCACTTCAGCTCATTGTTGTTTTATTGGTTCAGGTGTGTGTTTAACAGGACACACACACACACACACACCTGGTTTGTATACACTCTTTACATGGGTATTATGTAGGTTGAGAATATTAAGTGATTTACTTGTTGTATTCTACACATATTCCCTGTTACAGATGTGTGATGGCGTTCTGTAGTTTATTTAGATGGAGTGAAACCCTTATTACCACATGTTGGGTAATGTTCTGACCTGACATGACTGTTTACAGGTCCCCCTAATTGTAATGTCACATTCAAAATTACATTCTGCCACACGCACCCCGACCCCACACGCACACGCACACACACACACACACACACACATATATACATTATATATATTTTGTGTGTGTGTGAGCTGTAGGTCTGCGTTGATCATCCATTAATGTATGATATTTTATTTATGTGTTGCGAAGTTGCTGTCAGGTAAAAAATAAGCAGGTGACAGGTGTTTGTGTTCATATGTCTGTGTGTGTGTGTTTTGTGTCAAGTCCAGATAGCAGTTTACATGATATCCGGGAAACGCAGGAAATAATAACCTTTTGTCCAATACACCGTTATGTTTCTCATTTTCATTAATTACACCTGTATCAAAAGGTAGTTGGTTATAGGTAATTATGTAGGTATTAATGTTACCCGCTAATATAACATACTCGCTCAGTGGTAATTTATTGTGTGGTATTTCTTTCAATTGTGCAACACTAGAGGATATATGTATCATTGGTTAGGTTAGGTTAGGGTGGTAAAGTTAGGGTAGTTTAGGTTGGTTAGGTTAACAGAATAGATTATTAGATTAAGTTAGGTTAGATTAATAGATTCGATTAAATTAGGTTGGTAACATTAAGATATTAGATTAAGTTAGGTTGGTTACATTAAGAGATTAGATTATGTTAGGTTGGTTACATCAAGAGATTAGATTAGGTTACGTTACGTTGATTAATTCAACTTATTAGATTACGTTAGGTAGATCAGGTTTGTATATTAAGTTTAGTTAGATTAAAAAGTTGCATAAACAATTTAAATTCGGTTAAGTAGGTTTGGTTAGCGAATTATCACAAACCTGAAACTTTAATGCTAAACTAGAGAGAGAGAGAGAGAGAGAGAGAGCATTAAGACTGCACTCGCGTCCAGCCGACAGTGCGGTAATAGGTCTTAACTTTGCTCCATCTCTGGGCCGCAGCCGCAGGTGGACTAATGGGCCCCATACTTAATGGGTTACAGAGATATTAGGTTCCAGTCCTAATAGACCCTAACTTAACCTAACCTAACCTAACCTAACCTAACCTAACCTAACCTAACCTAACCCAACCCAACCTAACCTAACCACCATGAGTGCCATAAAGATGATAATAAAGACGGAAAATTCCTCGCTTGGATTTTTTTTCCTCAGATTTTTAGGTAAAATTCGTATGTTAATTTTGTTGGCCATCGGTATAAAATGCACATACAGGTAATAATAAGTATTTCCTTGACATTGGTATTTTATGTTTTGTATTTGACCATTTATAAGAGAGATTTGTCCTGGCGAAATTTTGTTCAGTTATCGTCCAGAATGATTTTATATACTTTGGCGTTACTTTTGATATAAATATACACATACACGGCAAACAGGACGTACATTTTCGTTACTTTTAAACTTTTAGAACAATACGTCTTAGAGCAAAATCATCCTTCGTTCTACCATGAAATCAAACCAAAGTCTGACCTTAAAATTTTCGGTTCAAGATTTTTTTTTTTTTGTCATCGGGTAAAATAATGATTGTCAGGGTTTTCTACTCGTTAATTGTGCTAAGGTTGTTCCATCACCACCTGTCTACCTCACCTTGACCTGCCAGCGGTGTTGTGAGGGGAGTTCAGGTATTTCTCCTTGTTTATTCAAAGCCTCGAGCCTTGTCCGCCTCAGTGATTACCAGGAAATTATTTTGCAGACAGGTAATTCAGGCCCTTGTCAATAGGTGTGTCGCTTGTGTATAAGGAATTATGGACGTCATCATCATCATCATCATCAGCATCATCATCATCATCATCATCATGTAGAGTTCGTCTGTCTGTCTCTCTCTGGGTCTTATTTTTAGCTGGGTCTTATTTTTAGCTGAAGCTTAAATAGACTTTTTTGTCAGAGTCAGGTGTTTTTGTCGCAGTCAGGTATTTTTGTCCATTGCCAGGTGTGTGTGTGTGTGTGTGTGTGTGTGTGTGTGTGTGTGTGTATCGTGTAGACGCTATCGTTGTCAGGTATCGCGCAGCACTTGTCTCCTGGACCCCACGACCCCGGCCAGTCTTCTCCGTGCCAATAACATGATTTGCACATCTTGGTCCCAGACTCGACAAATAACTTCCCACTTAATCTTGTGTCGAGCATTACGGCCAGGACATCTCCTCCCCGGACGCCTGAGAGATGTTTTTGTCCGCTGGTTCCTCCGTGATGTGGGGATGTTAGTGGATGTTGGGGAGGGGCGTCGTGATAAGGGTTTTAAAGCACCAAATAGAGAAAATTGAGTGAGTGAAGCACCAAATATTGTTTCTGAAGCACTAAATAGAGTTTTTTGAAGCACCAAATGGAGAGTTTCTGAAGCACCAAATATATTTTCTGAAGTACTAAGTATAAAGCTTCTGAAGCACTAAATAGAGAATTTCTGAAGCACTAAATAGAGAGTTTCTGAAGCACTAAGTA
>NW_024754249.1:332500-412500 GCF_018991925.1 Homarus americanus | reverse complement strand
GGGTTTTAGGGATGAAAGGTCATGTTAGCGGGGTTATAGGGAGATAAAGATCATGTTAACGGGGTTATAGGGGTGAAAGGTCATGTTCGCGGGGCATATGGCCTTAGTTTATAACAACCATCACTCTCAAAACAATCGACCACAGTTTATGTCTGTCTGTCTGTTGTTCACATCTTATCCGGAAACCAACGTTATAACACGATAAGCTGACCAATATGAGAAAAATCGTTAATACGTAGATATAGATCAATTCGACTGTAAGAAAGATTTAGGGGTGATGATAAATAGGAACTTAAAGCCAAGTCAGCAATGTGTTTATGGTCAAAACTAAGATAACAAGGTACTAGGTCTTATATCAAGGAGTGTGAGTAACGGGACAAGCAAGGTTATCTTTAAACCCCTGTATATCTCGCGTTTGTGTGACCTCACTTAGATTATGTGTGTGGTTCAGTTCTGGTCACCGTGCTACAGCGTGGCTATTGATTCCTTAGAAAGCATTCAAAGGAGCCTGACAAAGCTAATTCTGGGCATTAGGAACCTTGAGTATAGACACATTAAAATGTCTCAGTTTGCATTCTCTTGAGCGACGACATGGTTGAAGTGCATGTTAACAGTATATATGGAAGTCGGGGTTAAATAAAGGTGATGTAGCAAAACCAGGAGTGACCTCGTAGCAAGGGTTTTAAATTAGACAAACTTAGATTGAGGCGCGAAATAGGAAAACTTTGGTTTGGAAATAGTGTTGTGGATGAATGGAACAAATTACCAAACACCATAACTCGTACACGCTGGTAAGCCTCAAATATAGGCTGGACAGATATATGAGAGAGCAGTGTTGGTTGTGAACGGGGCTGCCTAGCATAGGCCAATAGTTCCGCTGTAGTTTCCTTTATCCATATGTTCCTAATTTTCTATTTTGTACGTAATTAAGGCTGATCTTTTTCTTGTGTTAAGGCTACCTAACTTTATAAAGAGTCATTTGTAATAAAAGCTAGGCAAACGTTCGTCTGGCGAAGGTTCCATAGGGGCATCATTGAGGGGTTAAGGAGAAGTGTGTGTGTGTGTGTGTGTGTGTGTGTGTGTACGCCGGGCCCACGTTCCTGAGGGCCGTGTCGGGATATCCTGAGCCATACATAATCAAACTTGCTGACAACATCAAAGACATAAACACAGCCCGGGGTGGTGCAGCTCTCAAGGGCTTTTCCCAACTGTTGGCACCACCAACTCTGTCTACATCTGTCTGTCTGTCTACGTCTGTCTTTCTGTCTATCTGTCTGTCTGTCTGTCTGTCTCTCTATTTTCGTCTGTCCGTCCATTTCAGTCTTTCTACGTCTGCCTGTTTACATCTCTCTCTCTCTCTCTCTCTCTCTCTCTCTCTCTCTCTCTCTCTCTCTCTCTCTCTCTCCACAATATTTTCTTTGAATATGGTTAAAATATTATTCACTTACCAATTTTTCCTCTTTTTTATGAACTAGACTTTTTTTTTAATCTGATTTTTAAATAACATTTTTCTCACCGCTCTGGAAAAAATTGGTTCCGTATTTCGGACGTGAGAGAGAATTGCTTAATCATATCACAGTTTTCGGGTATTTCGTCAATACCGCTGTCAGTGAAACATGGTAGCCTTTTTTGTTCTAAGGTTTATAAATATATATATATATATATATATATATATATATATATATATATATATATATATATATATATATATATATATATATATATATATATATATATATATATATATATATATATATATATATATAGTAAGAATATTAGTGATAATACTCTCATAATATTTTAATGATAATAACAATAATAATAATAGTAATGTCAAACTTCATAGAGCAACAATAACATTAATCAACAACAATAACAATGTCATAAATTTAGCAACAACAAAAAATAACTAAACCAACAACCAGAACAAGAACACAAGTATAAACAAACAATAAAAACACAAATAAAAAAGAAATAACAACAACAGGAATAGCATCATCAAGGAGGTGGGTGAGAACAATGGCCCTTCTGTAAACAAGGAAAAAGTGGATATCTCTCTGTACCTTCTTTATCCATCTTCCTCTTTTATGTGGGGGGGGGGGGGTGGATCAAGGGGCACAGGAACCTCAGAATAAAGGGGGTGGGGGGGCATTAATAGAAAGAGTGGTACAAGAAGAGAGTGTAAAGTGAGGGAAAAGTACCTAATACAACGTGCAGAAATATCCGTTAATACTTGGTCTATTTCTTCAATTTAACGTGTTAATAATTATACCAGGACGGGCGTACAGAAGGGTGTCGAGGGAACCCAGCATAACGGAAGGCAAATAAATAAATAAATAAATAAATAAAACCCCAAATTAATAGAAATACATAAAAAATAAAAACCCAGGAGGCGATGCTGACGAAAATATTAAAAAAAATTTACCAACAAGTATTTCTATGTAAGTGAATCCGTAAAAAAAAATGAATTATTATAAGAATCGTGAAAAATATAACAAGGGGGATCAGGCTGACGAAAATTTATGACCTGCAGGCTTCTTGACTTTCACTCTCCTCGGCTCAGGGGATCGAACCGGGTTCTTGGCTTTGCGTGGTCAGCACTTTACCACTCTGCCACTGCGAAATTTTTGTTACAAGATATTCATTATTGTGGGTTGGTTATGTCTGCGTTATTTTCTAAATCTAATTCTTTGCTAATTGACATGAGATATATAGAAGGAAGCGAATAGATATACAGAGAGAGAGAGAGAGAGAGAGAGAGAGAGAGAGAGAGAAATCTGAACAGTCTATAAATTCATATCATTTGAATGTTCTTTATCCACATTGATCCATGGATTTGTTTAACCGCTTGAGTACAGTGTCAACATATTTATGAGTTATAGACTATTGGTTTAAGGGTATAAGACATACTACTACTAGTATTGCTACTACTACTATTACTACTACTATTATTACTGCTGCTATTAATACTGCTACTACTAATACTGCTACTACTAATACTGCTACTACTACTAATAATGATAATGACAATAACATCAGTAATAATAACAATGACAACAACATCAGGGGAAAGGGAGGAGGGGGCAGAGAACGATCCGGAAGAGGAGGAGGAAGAAAGCGAAGGTCAGGGGGATGGGGGAGGGTGGTCAGGGAGGTCCGGGGGAGGGAGAGGAAGAAGAGGAAGGTCCGGTGGAGGTGGAAGAGTGAGGTCTGGGAGGGAAGAGGGGAGGGCCGGGGAGGGGAGGAAAGAAGTGGAAGGTCCGGTGGAAGATGGTGGTACGGAGGGGGGGGGAATGGGTCGACAATTTCTGGTGAGGATTACCTGGAAAATGTCAGATATTTGTGTTGTTGTTGGTCGACCTTTGTGGGGATCTTCTCTCTCTCTCTCTTTCTCTCTGTGGATTGGTGAAGAGGGAAGGAGGGAGGGAGGGAGGAGAGAGAAGGGAGTGAGTGAAGGAGGAGATAAAAGGAAGTGAGTGATGGCAGAAGGGAGGGAGGAAGGAAGTAGATAAAGAAGAAGTGAATGAGGGAAGAAATTGAGAAGGAGGGAGAGAGAAGTGAGTGAGTAAGGTAGGAAGAGAGGAGGGAGGAAGATTGAAAGAAATTAGGGAACAGAATAAAGAAACTCTGTCTGTGTGTGTGTGTGTGTGTGTGTGTGTGTGTGTGTGTGTGTGTGTGTGTGTGTGTGTGTGTGTGTGTGTGTGACTGACCAGACCACCTGAGCCTCACCTGTTCCTTTTACCAATACACTAAATCTTGTCTGCCAACTTATTGATGCCATAAAACACCGCCAGTGCAGGCAAGAGATGAGCGAGTCAACGTCTGGCGTAGGTTTTATGATCATATCTATGTGAGGTGGGAGGTAAATGCCTGGCGTTGGTTACTGCTCGTGCTGGCGTTGATTTTTATGACCAATAATATGTGTCGTGCACGTATTATTCACTTCCTTGTAGTTCTTGCACACACACACACACACACACACACACACACAACACACACACACACACACACACACGGTTCCTATTTGCTCTTCTTCCACAATTATCTCCTCCTTTCTCTCTTTACCTGTTCCCACTGCCGAATTCTTGGTTTCTTCCTTTAGTCTCTTTCTCTTTCTGTCTTTTATTCCATCTTTTATCATTTTTTTTCCTCATATATTGTCTCCTACCTAATTCATTCATTCTTCCTTAATCTTATCAGTTTCACCAGATTTTATGTTTTAATTAACCTCCTCTAAATATTTCTTTATTTCTGTCTTCCTTCTCAACTCTGCCATTGTCTCCTCCTCCTCCTTCACCTCCCTCCCCCTATCTTAACCTCTCGAGTATGATGATATGTCCCCCTCAAGTCATCATACTCAAGGGGTTAAGTGCTGGTAGTGTAAAGATGTTTAATAAAGGTTTAGGTGAAATAAAATAGAGGAGTTAATATTCATGTGATCATAATTTACAAAAGTCGATATCTAGTAAGCTTATCTTATTTACTGTTTGGTTAATGATGCACAGTTAATGATACTCAGAAAGCATTATAACAACTGCAATTGAAATCATTATCCATTAAAAAAATAGCAACATTGAAGAAAAAACTCGTATGATCCTCACATTTATTCCTTCGTATAATCTTGCAGAATTAACCAGAACGTTCATAATATTTTTGTTGTAATCTATCATATTCAGCTGTTATTCTTGGTATCATCCTGTAGTTTTTTCAACAACAATATCTCTAGCCTTGATGTCTTCTTTATCTTTCTTCTTTGTTAATGTTATCATCGTCATTATTTCCTCGTCTTCTTCCTCTTCCTTCTTTCTCCTCCTCTCTTCTTCTTCCTGAGAAAGGCTGGGGAAAAGAAAGGAAAGAGAGAGAGAGAGAGAGAGAGAGAGAGAGAGAGAGAGAGAGAGAGAGAGAGAGAGAGAGAGAGAGAGAGAGAGTTAATAAGGTCTCTGGCAGGTCTTATTATTGAACTCTACCCATTGTGAGGCGACTCAAAATAAGTGGTGGTGGTGAAGGCGGTGCTGGGTGATTAACAACTTTTAGGCGGCGCGGTTGTGAGTTACGGCCTGCTTAATTTGTTACTCATAAACCCGTATCTCTGAGGGTGTTACCGTAATATTGTGAATGGTTACTCTCAGAGGTACTCCTAATATATGGGTACTCTTAATGCATTGGTACTCATAATTTATGGGTAATCATAATTCATGGGTTTTCATAATGGATGGGAACTGTTGGGTGGGTATTGTGGCTGACTGGTTATCGAACTTGGCTGATTGGTTATCGAACTTAGCTGACTGGTTATCGAACTCTGCTGACAATTTATTGGTCGCGGGTTCGAATCCCCATTGAGGATGTTTTGTATGATTGAGATCCGGTGTGAGCTAGTACTAGTAGTATAAACACAGCACCACCAGCTTGTAAACACTCCGGTAGGCTCACAAATATACCCCAGGGGGAGATTATACCTGTCTTATCTCCACCTGTCTTGTTACGTGACGGGAGTGAATGACGGGGCCCAGGGTTGACGGTTAAATGTTTCATGCTGTTGTACTGGACAATTCTGACGGGAGTTTAGGTCACATTTTCTGGGCACTGATTCACGTGTTACCTCCGTCAGGTCATCACAGTGCAGGGAGATAAAAAACAATAGACGGGTTGGTGGGATTATTGACCAGGTATTAACGAAAACGAAACAGAAGAAAAAATAATGTGATAAAAAAATGAAAAAAAAATAAATAAAAACATCAGGAATTGGGTCAACTTGATGTGAGGTCAGTGTTGGTTGACCCCATTGGTTTAACCTCCACTGTACTCGGAGCTGATTTTTCTCACTAAAACAGAGAATTTGGTTAGTTAAGGTCAGGTGAGGTCAGGTCAGGTTTTATTATGCAATGTAGGGATAAAAAAAAATTGGGTTTGGTTTTACAGCTTAAGTTCAATTTACTTTAAGCCCACACACGCTCAGTTCGGTCTGCCATATATTCTGCGCAAACATGTGAGCTTAGGGCCAGTTTGAGCGTGTGTGAAGATTAGTGCTAATAATTGCTGGGTATGACGGTTGATTTCACGCGGAAAGTTGATCCTGTAGTGGCAGCGTCATAGATGAATTTACATTAGATTGACAATTCTTGGCAGAAGTTATTCAACCATATAAAGAAAATCCACGTTTATGGAAAGTTAAGAGTAAGGAAAACTATGAGACAACATCATTAACGCATGATCTTGGGCAGATGAGACTGGCCGATGAGAGAGAGAGAGAGAGAGAGAGAGAGAGAGAGAGAGAGAGAGAGAGAGACACACACACACACACACACACACACATGCTGCAAACATTCACGGAAAAGCTTTTTTGGTCCATTTCCTGTGTCATAATGTACGGGAAGAATAAACTCGCTGCTCTTGAAAGTTCTTGACGACGCTGGAGTCAGTGTGATGCTGAGGCCAGGGCGGTGTTTATGACTCTCTCTCTCTCTCTCTCTCTCTCTCTCTCTCTCTCTCTCTCACACACACACACCCACCAGAGCTACCAGCCATCAGAGCCGGGCATCAGTCAGCCAGTCGTGCACCAGTATAACCAAATGTTATCGAGTTTCTGGCGATTTTTTGTCACTCAAAAAATATACAGACAATAAACTATGGCGGAGGGAGAGGAAGTGCGGAGGGATAGATGGGACAGGGGGGTAGGTGGGAGTGGGAAGGGAGGGAGGGATGGGAAGGGACAAAAGGAGGGAGTGAGAAAGGAGGGAAGGTTGGACGGAGGGATGAGAGAGAGATGAGGTACTGAGATTGGTGAGGGAGGGAAAGAGGGATGGGGGTAGAGTGAGGGAGGAAGAAGTGGAAAAGGGAATGTGGTGTTTGAGAGGAGAAATTGAATGGGTTAGTGAATGGTGAGAGAGGAAAGGGATGAGAAGGCGGGGGAGTAGAGATTAAAGGAGTGTGAGAGCGAATGAGACGAAGTAGAGAGGGAGGAAAACGAGAGTGAGATGTGGGAGAAAGGGAGAGAGAATAGAATTGTAGGAATATAAAGAGGAAAAGGGGTTAGAGGAGAGACTAGAGAGAGAGAGAGAGCGTGAGTGAGAGGGGTTAGATGGGAGAGGAGTGAGTGGGGTTTGATGGGAGAGGAGTGAGAGGGATGGGACAGGAGGGTGAATGTGTGACGGGCAATATAAAATGTATATCTGACGCCTAGTGGATGTTTTCCTCTTTGTGTCGCCTATTGATGTGTGCCGCTACCGTGATGACTGGGCCCCACGAGAGAGAGAGAGAGAGAGAGAGAGAGAGAGAGAGAGAGATTGTCACCTACTCCAAACATAACATTAATTCTAACTGTAACGTGTAAACTAATCTAACATAACCAAACTCAAACCTAACCTAGCCAGACCTTTAATGTACCCGAAAATAAGATAATGCAACTTAATCTATATCTAACAGTGTAAGTTAACCTAATCTAACCTAACTTACGACTGACAATATAAGTTAGTCTAATCTAACGTAACGTAACTTAACCTAATAAAGTAAATTAACCTATTCTGAAGTAACCTAACGTAACCTAACCTAACTAAACCAGATTCGTATTTTGTGTTAAGTTTCCGGTTCGGGTTTTAATATAATTTGTTTATATTGTGTTCTTGTCATTGTTCACTTCTGTTGTTCACTCGATAACATGATAAACTTTTTTTTTATTGTCTTGTCGAGTTCATATATCTCTCTCTCTCATGGGCGTTTATTGTGTGCTAGAACAGTTTACCCTTTGTCCCTCTTGCATATTATTATTTAACCTGTTCCTCTAATTACGTTTTGTGGGTAATATTCGTAATTTTCTGTATTATTATTATTATTATTATATTATATATTATTATTATTATTATTATTATTATTATTATTATTATTACACTAGTTGACAAGGGTTCGGTAACATGGATCAAATATGCTGCACTTTATTAATTTTGTGGAGCTGATTTAAAATATGGCAATGAAAAATGTCAGTCACGTAACATTTTTATAACATGTGTGTACAGTATATGTTGTGTAGGACTATAAGATACGTACTTTGAAGGTTATAGCCCTTCTACTCGGCCTTCAAGGAGGGGTCACGAGATATTGCTGTTTTCTGTGTTTATGGGACAGCAGAGCAACAGAAAAACACTACAACACAAAGGACCGGCCAAAGAGAGAAGAGTTGTTCCAGGAAAAAGCAACGTTAAATATACTCCCCTGGTAGACCCAGACGATGTACTTCTACCCCCTTAACACATCAAGCTGAGACTAATGAAGAGTTTTGTGAAGGCTGTGGACAAACAAGGTGATGGGTTCGTGTACTTGAGGGGAAAATTCCACAGCTCAGTGATGCTAAAGTCAATGAGGGTATCTTTGTTGGCCCACAGATAAGAAAGTTACTTCGTGATGACGACTTTGAAAACAAACTGAATGGAAATGAACTAGCTGCATGGAAATCCTTCACATCTGTAGTCAAGGGGTTTCTTGGAAACAAGAAGGAAGAAAACTATTGCCAACTTGTAGAGGAACTCTTAAAAAACTACAAAAACTTAGGATGCAGGATGTCCCTGAAGGTCCACCTCCTACACTCGCACTTGGACCTTTTTCCTGAGAATCTTGGGGCAGTTAGTGATGAACAGGGAGAGTGATTTCATCAGGACATTAGACGTGTGGAGGAAAGGTACCGGGGAAGAGGGGATCCTGCCATGGTGGGGGACTATTGCTGGTGTTTACAATCAGAGGACAATACAACACATAAAAGGGTGAAATAAAATAACATATACAGTGGCTAATTTAATACTTGTTGTGTCTTCTTATGATTGTGTTTATTCTTTATTGAATTTTAGTGATGGCGTGGAAAATAGTAACAGGAATAACAGGAAAAATAGAATTTTTCAGTTTTAGTATTTGTAAGATTAAATTATATTTATAACAAATAAACTGCACGTGCCAGAGAATTTTATTGCCAGATTTCAAATCAGCTCCCCAAAATTACCAAAAGGAAGTTTCTTTCAACCATGTTACGGAATTGTTTTTTTAAATTTGTTGCCTAGTGTTATTATTGTTGTTGTTATAATTGGTGGTATTTTAGTTATATACAAGAGACGAAACATTTGCACAGTTTTTAATATTTGACAATAAATTATTCATGAACTTCATTAGGTGTTCACATGACTCATACTGTATTAACCAATGCTATTTTTCCTTTCAGGTAAGGCGAGGGAGCTATACACCGTCAGTGGAAGCCTGTAAGGTAAGCCCCATTAAGGTAAATTACATTGATATTTGTAAAAAAGTTAAGTGAGTTACATTGATTATGGTAAGGTAAATTATATTGTTATTTGGGAAGAAGAAGAGTTAATATTTGTCCTCGTTTAGATAAGTTAAATTGATATACGGAACGTGTAAGTTAACATTGGTAATTGGTAAAATCGAGTCGTTGATGTATGCAAAAGTTAAGGTAAGAGTTATTATAATTTGTAAAGGTAATTTAAGATACAATATCATCTAACACAAAGGTTTGGAAACGTTAAAGTAAAGTTTATTAATATTTCAAAAGGTATTAAACAAGCCGCGGACCTTACGGAAAAATGTGAAGTTTAATTACTGTACGCTAAGAAGAATAATCGATATGCAAATTATATCAGTAGCATCGGCCATTCGAGTACGTGGTTGGTATTCACTTATTTGTACCAGAGATATTGTTTTGTAACACTGTATTGTAAAATTCGTTTATTTAGACACTTAGTTATTTCTACTATTATCATCGTGTATTACTACCATATTTTACCACCGAATACTATTGAAGAAAATATATCATCTCGTCTCTGTTATTGTTGTGTTTTTGTTATCGTTTTGTCTTTATGACGTCGATTTGTTTTGGTTTTCAATTTTCTTTTCGTTTGGTTTTAAGCTCGGACAGTCCCTACGTGTGTGTGTGGGGGGGTGTGTGGGTGTGTTTGTGGGGTGTGGTGTGTGTGGGTGTGGTGTGGGTGTGTGTGTGTTTGTATGGTGGATGTGGTGTGTGTGGAAGGTGTGTGCGTGCGTGCGTGCATGCGTGCGTTAATAGACAGGCACCATTCTTACGGATATAGGAAAGGGCAGAAGAAGAAGGAATAAGGAGAAGACGAAGAAGAAGAAGGATGATGTTGTTGGAAGGATGTAAATGGCGTGGACGTAAGATGGCGGAGGAGAGGAAATAGAACATCTCCTCTGCTGCAAGTTTCTAGGAGTGATGAATGGTGGAACATCACAACACTAGAGATTAGAGAGACAGCCAGACAGACAAATGGAGAGAGAGGGAGACAGACAGACAGACACAGATAGACAGAGGAGTATGTGTGTGTGTGTGTGTGTGCGTGTGTGGTAGAGAGGAAACGTAGGATCACTAATGGGGTGTAAAGATTCCTGTTAGTTCTTGAGTGCAAAGGGTTTCTGTGTGTGTGGGGGTGGCGGTGCTCTCTCTCTCTCTCTCTCTCTCTCTCTCTCTAATGTTTTTAAGGCAGTAGTCCCGGGTGAGGGTAGGCCGGAGGTTAGTCGCTGTCGAAGGCGGAAGTTGGGCTCAGGCAACGTAAGAGTTTAGGTAGGGAAATATCTATACAGTTTTATAGGACCATTTGTTGTTGGAAGAAGGAGGAGAAGAAGAAGAAGCAGCAACCACAATAACGATAATAAAGACACAACAACTACAACAACAACAACCTCAGCGACAATAACAATAAAACCACAACAACCATCATAAAAACCACAGCAACAGCAATAAAACCACGACAATAACAACTACAACATAAGACCTAGTGACCACAACAAAGGAGGTGGGTGTTGTAAAGTACTGAACCTCCTCATTAACATCAGGTAATCTTTCATATACAGTGTGCACAGGTAACTGGCTTGAAGCGTTGTCAGGTACTTGGGGCAGGTAAAACCCTCTCTATGTTTACCTGCATAAGGAAGTTAATTAAGGGTGGAAGAATTATATGTGGATATTTTGTTTTTATTGTCTTAACTTTATCTGCTATTGTTATCCATATTGTTTTGCCTTGATTACGTGTGTACAGGTGGCAGTGATGGTTACAGCAGTATGGGGTGGTTATGGTCGTACAGGTGGCAGTGATGGTTACAGCAGTATGGGGTGGTTATGGTCGTACAGGTGGTAGTGATGGTTACAGCTGATTGGGATAATTACGGGAGGTTAGTTGATGTGGTTAAGTTGGTCAGTTGGGATGGCTAAAATCGTACAGGTGATGCTGATTGCTATACCCGAGTCTGAATTGGTACTGATGGCTAATTAAGGGTGATGGGTTGCCAGTGAGTAAATAGTACTTCTTCAAGGTGTTTGTTGATTTTAAGGGCAACAAGACCCAACCCTAAGACAAGGAACCAACATAAACATTTGAGTTATTTACACGTCATCGTCGGCATCAAGGGGCGTGATTTAGATAATGATAAATATTACCAAGACCCACAAGACAACACCTGTTTAAAATATGTCCAGGTTATTATCTCATTGTGTTTATTCCTACATTTATTTATGTACGTCTTATTACTTTCATCAGGAAGGAAATAATGTAACTGGTTGATTTTTTGGTCAGGGCGCCGAGTCTTACAATATATATTTTTATGCCAAATAATAGTATAAGTAATAGTAATAATAATAATAGTAATAATAATAATAATAGTAATAATAATAATAATAGTAATAATAATAATATTAAAAAAATACAAAAAAGGAATGATATAGAAAGATATATAACACAGAAGAAGGGAGACAGGAGGAAACAGACAACAAATGATTCGGGTGTCAAGAAAAGTGAGAAAATGGATGGAGGAGGAATGAGACAAGGCATGATGAATAACAAGAGGAGAGGAGGAGAGATGATAAATAGACGGAAGAAGATAACATGAAAAGGGAGAATAAGGGAGGTGATTAATAGGGGTAGGAAGATCATAGATGAAAAGGAGGAAGGGAGATGATTAATAGAAGGAAAAGGAAAGGAGATGATAAACACTGATAAAGGAGGAAGAAAAGGTGAGAGAGGAGGGAAGAAAATAGGTTATCTTATAGGGAGAGGGAGTTAGGGAGATCAGTATAGGGAGAGAAAATGTAAGAAAAAGGGAGAAAAAAGCAAGAAAGGAGGAGGAGGAGGGAGAACAGTGAGAAGGGACAGGGAGATGGTGAGAGAAGGAAGGAGAGGGAGGTGAGGGGGTTGGGGAGAAGAGAGAGAGGAGCGAGGTGGTGGGAGAAAAGAGAGGAGGGGGGAGAGGAAAAAGGAGGTGAAGGGAGAGAGAAGGGGGAGGAAAGAGGGTGAAAAATGGGGTGAAGGAAAAGAGAGGTGAAGGGAGGGGGGAAGTGAAGGGAGGGGGATGTAAAGGGCGAGGGAAGTGAAGGGAGGGGGAGGTGAAGGGAGGGGGGAAGTGAAGGGAGGGGGAGGTGAAGGGAGGGGAAGGTGAAGGGAGGGAGAGAGAAGGGGTTCAGTGGAAGACCTCAAGCAATCTATCGAATACGACTTTAAATATTGAATATCTCCGACCTGTCCATCACCTGTTGCCTCCACCGACGCCGTGTTCTGTCGGCCGGTGCAGGTGCCAAGTAGTAGTTAAAGCCGACTTCTCATTGGCTGCCAAGTTCTCAGGTTGTAGTTAAAGCAGATTTCTCATTGGTTGCCGAGTTCCCAGGTTGTAGTTAAAGCAGACTTCTCATTGGCTGCCAAGTTCCTAGGTTGTAGTTAAAGAAGACTTCTCATTGGTTGCCGAGTTCCCAGGTTGTAGTTAAAGCAGACTTCTCATTGGTTGCCGAGTTCCCAGGTTGTAGTTAAAGCGGACTTCTCATTGGTTGCCGTGTTCACAGGTTGTAGTTAAAGCAGATTTCTCATTGGCTGCAGAGTTATCACATTGAAGTTAAACCAGATTTCTTATTGGTTGTTGAGTTTCACAGTAGTAGTTAAAGGATACCTCTTCTTGGTTGCAGAGTTAACGTGAAATAATTAAAGAAGCCTTCTTATTGGCTGCAAAGTTTCCAACTAGTAGTTTAAGTAGATTTCTCATTGGCTGCCAAGTTTCCACCTAAGAATTAAGGGAGTTGTAATTGGTTGTAGAAGTTGAGATGGAGTTCTTATAGTTTGCGAGACTTTACTCTAGTTGAAGCAAGGTTCTCATTGGCTGCAGAGTTTCTATGTAGGAGTTAAAGAAGATTTCTCATTGGTTGCAGAGTTTCCTTGTAAGATTTAAAGCAGAGTTGCCATGTAGGAGTTAAAGCAGACTTCTCATAGGCTGTTAAGTTATCATGTAGGAGTTAAAGCAGAGATCTTATATAATTTTAAGCTGCCTGTAGGAGACAAGATAGGTGCCTCATTAGTTGGAGAGTTGCCATGAAGGAGAAAAGGTAGATTCTTAATAGGCTGCAATGTTGCCATAAAAGAAGCTAAGTAAATTCTTCATTGGCCAAATTATTGTCATGTGCAAGTGGCGGCAAAATTCTCTTAAGTAAAAATGGCACAGTGCAGAATAGGTGTTAATGGCGTGCAGCATCATAAGTGTTAATGGCGTGCAACATCATAAGTGTTAATGGCGTGCAACATCGTAAGTGTTAATGGTGTGCAACATCATAAGTGTTAATGGCGCCATCTCTTTCAGGGCTCACTAAGAATGTCTCCTCTGAAGCTTCGATGAGGAACTCTGTTTTCCCGAACGCACACAACACACACACACACACACACACACACACACACACACACACACACACACACACACACACACACACACACTCCGTCGTTCAATCGATCGCCGTGCGTAAACTTTCTTCACTGTAATTGAGATGAAGGCGGACTGAGAGGGTTTATGATCCTCTCTCTCTCTCTCTCATTACCTGCAGTGTAAATGTGTGGTGTGAGTTTGAAGTACATGATCTCAAGGTCTGTGTGATCTTGTCAGCGTTGAGTGACGACAAAGACACCCAGAGGACAAGGCAGCTGAGGCACACACACACACACACACACACACACACACACACACACACACACACACACACACACATACACACACACACACCTCCGTTTTATATCTTTTATATCCATCCTAGCTACCCACTCCTCACGTCTCTCTCCAGTTCATGAAGGTCACTGTCCATCAGGGTGGTGTGTTGAGTGGGTGACTATTGAAGTGAGATAACGCCTGAGAAGAGAGAGAGAGAGAGAGGTGAAACATAAGACGGGGGAAATGCATGGAAGAGACGGGAGGAGAAAAATAACGTATGAGAAGTGATAAGAATCGAGAAAAGAACAAATGAAATGGAAAGATGGAGAATGGAGCGAGACTGTTCAAGGAAGAGCGAGAGAGAGAGAGAGATAAGAATTCGAGGAAGAGATAGAGAGACAAAAAGACAGGCACAAAGAGAGAAAATGGGCATATATATATGTTACAAAAACATTAGACAGACAGACAGACAGACAGTGTGTACCCAACATCAGTAAAGAGAGCGGCAGGACTGGAGGAGACAGCGCCAGTCGTTGATGGAGGAGGAAGTTGTAAAGGAAACGATCCTCTATAAATCCTGAGGGAGTCAAGAGATGTCTGAAAAATCTTACTTTTGGCGGCGACTTGTACACGGGGTCATCTTGTACATGGGGTCATCCTGTACACGGGGTCATCTTGTACATGGGGTCATCTTGTACACGGGGTCATCTTGTACATGGGGTCATCTTGTACACGGGGTCATCTTGTACACAGTGTCATCTTGTACACAGTGTCATCTTGTACACTGGGTCATCTTGTACACAGTGTCATCTTGTACACAGTGTCATCTTGTACACAGTGTCATCTTGTACACGGGGCCATCTTGTACACGGGGTCATCTTGTACATGGGGTCATCTTGTATACGGGGTCATCTTGTACATGGGGTCATCTTGTACACGGGGTCATCTTGTACATGGGGTCATCTTGTACACGGGGTCATCTTGTACACAGTGTCATCTTGTACACTGGGTCGACTTGTACACGGGGTCGTCTTGTACACGGGGCAGAGCATACTGAAGGTCTTCACGTGTATTCCAACATATTTACTGAAGGAACTGCGCCATGCGTCTCTCCAATGATCCTTCACGAGCTGCTCTTTCTGTTGTTGTCTGTATTGGTCAAGATCTATACCTACACTCTGAAATAGTGCACACATACATACATACCTACCTACATACATACATACATACATACCGTACATACATCCATACATACATACATACATGACTCAAAATATAGGACGATTGTGGTTTCAACGACATTTAATATAAATATACAAATTTGTGGACGAGGCTCCCCAAGTCCACCCAACTGTGACTAGGTACAGTACTTAAGTTTCACAGTTGGGGAAGGATGGTGATGAGTTTAGTGCCGACCACACCGAGGCATGGTGTGCAGTGTGCTGTATCCACACTTCCTCTGTCCTGCCGTCACAGTCACACGTGTCTGTCCTTGAGGCTGCAACATAACCCAAATTTAACTTTTTAAAACATAGCCCTTAATTTACATATCATTCATCATTTTGGTTGTTCATCTATAATTCAGAAATTACGAGTATACAGGTTTATTTAAGAAATGTATATGATATGTGTTTACTAATTAAATTTGACTGTATTGAATAATTTTATTGAAGGAAAGTTCCGCTAATAAAAAATATTGGGGACAATTTTGTTACAGCTAGTGAAAAAGAATTAAAGTAAATTAACCTAAAAATATTGGAAACTAAACTCGAATTGTTGGAAAATTGAATTAATTGAGGAAATTAAGCTAAAACATAAAACCTTACATCTTTATTGAGCAATGGATCACTGTATCGACCTGGATTCGAACAGTATAGTCAGTAACGCGAACAGTAGGAACTAGAAGAATCTTGCTCCACGGACAAGCCAAAACACGGACGGAATATCACAAAAAACGAAAACTTCCTACCGGACTTAGATACATACATCCTTCTGAGGTTCTGTTGTTTATCTCCGCTTATCATTTAGATTGGAGGCCATTACAGATCAAATGGTCCCAGATTAAGTCAAAGAAAATGGAGATATTACGAGTCTCAAGGGTAAACTGACATAATGTTTCCGGTGAACTTGGCTCTATCGGGAGGGGTGTTTTACGGGATGTACAGTGCCTGGGTTCGCTTATTATCTCGAGGTTCGTGTAGTAGTTCGTCAGGGTTCATTTTTATTAGTCCCTCGGGGTTCACTTAATCTGGGTTCCACTTAATCTGGTTTCCACTTAATCTGGTTTCCACTTAATCTGGGTTCCACTTAATCTGGTTTCCACTTAATCTGGGTTTTACTTAATCTGGGTTCCACTTAATCTGGGTTTCACTTAATCTGGGTTCCACTTAATCTAGTTTCCACTTAATCTGGTTTCCACTTAATCTGGGTTCCACTTAATCTGGTTTCCACTTAATCTGGGTTTCACTTAATCTGGGTTCACGTACTATCTGAGGTCTTGTCTTAATCAGTCCTCTGTCTTGTGGCTTTCTTCTCCAGTGAGCATCTCCAAACTTTTTAATGCTCTCTCTCTCTCTCTCTCTCTCTCTCTCTCTCTCTCTCTCTCTCTCTCTCTCTCTCTCTCTCTCTCTCTCTCTCTCTCTCTCTCTCTCTCTCTCTCTCTCTCTCTCTCTCTCTCTCTCTCAGGGTGTATCGGGGTGAGGAGGAAATCGGGGTGAGTGGGAGGAGACTGGGGTGAGGGGGAGAGAGGGGTGAGGGGGAGAAGACCGGGGTGAGGAGGAGAAGATCGGGGAAAGGATAGAAGGTCACATCGTATTGACAATAGTTGGTCCCACACAAAGCTCACTTTTGGGCTGAACACCGACGCTGGAGGGAAATTACCTGGTTTCGCATTAAAGGATTCCGGGCGTATATCCCGCGATCAACCCAGGCCAGGTCAGGTCAGAGAGAGAGAGAGAGAGAGAGAGAGAGAGAGGTAGGAATTGTGAGAAATAAAAGGAGAGGGATAGGGAGGCTGAAGGGACGTAGGAAATAAGAGGTAAGACTAGAAGATAAGGTCTGAGTACAAAAGTCTTATTATTTATAATACCAAGACTGACTATCAGAGCTCACTCAAATATTAAATAAGTCTCATTTAAAAGTCTTATTTTACCAAGGGTCTCTCATGTATATCAAATAAGTCTGAACTTCAACCTCATACCGTATATATATATATATATATATATATATATATATATATATATATATATATATATATATAAATAACAGACTGGCACAGGAATTATAAATAAGTCTGAATTACAATTTTATTATACCCTCAGAGCTTGGATCAGACTCCCCTCAGAAATAATGAATAAGTCTGAATATAACCTTTGTCACGGCTCGTCAATTCTCGGTGGTGGTGGGGGAGGGGGATAGGTGAGGCAGTCTGACATCTGTGGTGATGAATGATTAGTGAGACTTTCGCTGAGGTGGCTGACAGAGGTTCTTGTTATGGATATCGGTAATTAGGGTCTTGTCTATCGGTAATTATTAGGTTCTTGTCTATCGGTAATTAAGTTCTTGGAGCAGGCAGTCATGCAGGTATACAGACACAGACACACAGACAGACAGACGAGTACAAAATAGAGAGAATAGGAGAGGAAACACATTCCCTAGCGAGCCAGTAAGAGACACACGAGAGAGAGAAAGAAAGAGAGAGAGAGAGAGAGAGAGAGAGAGAGAGAGAGAGGCCAGCCAGTGCGCCAGTAATATTGTGGTCGGGACACGGCCAAAATGAGAACATTTGACCTTGTGTTTATGGCTTCGTGACAACTTAATGGCGTCCTTGCGGTGATCGGGGACGCTGTAAAAGGGTTTCATATTCTTTCCTCTAACTTTTGATGTTTACTCTTTGAATTACAATTACCTTTTATTGTTCTTTTGACACCATTTCCTCCTCTCTCTCCCTTATTTCCTTTCTCTTCTACCCCTTACACTTACCACCCACCCCCTACACTTACCACCCACCCCTTGCACTTGCCACCCACCCCTTACACTTACTACCCACCCCCTATACGTACCACCTACCCCTAGCAGATGATTATAAGAGTAGGGTTATTGAGTAAAGGGTGAGTTAAGAGTGTAAAGGGTGAGTAAGGAGGTATTTGAGTAACGGATGAGTAAAGGGAGTAAAGGGTGAGTTTAGAGAGTAAAGGGTGAGTAAGGAGCTATTTGAGTAACGGGTGGGCCCCCTCACTATCATACTGGTGGGCCCCCTCACTATCATACTGGTGGGCCCCCTTACTATCATACTGGTGGGCCCCCTCACTATCATACTGGTGGGCCCCCTTACTATCATACTGGTGGGCCCCCTCACTATCATACTGGTGGGCCCCCTCACTATCATACTGGTGGGCCCTTGCTCCGCCTCAGCAGCCATCCACGTCACATTCTCGGGGTATCTAACCATACTTACTGCTCGGACACCTTAATAACTATGTGCATATCGACCGACATTTCCTTAGGGATGTCTAGGGTCTTCCTCCCTCTTCTTCTTCTTTCTTGTTCCTCTTTTTCCTCTTTCTTCTTCCCCTTCTTCTTTATTGTTCCTCTTCGTCTTTCTTGCTCTTCTTTTTCTTCTTCACCTTCTTCCTTCTTCTTCACCTTCATCCTTCTTCTTCCCGGTCTTCCTTCTTCTTCCTCTTCCTCCTCATTTTTCCTTCTTCCTCCTCCTTCGCCTTATTTCTTCTCCGTCTCCACCTCCTTCTTCCTTCTCCTCCTCCTTCTTTCTCCTCCTCCTTCTTCTTTCTCCTTTATTTCTCTTGCTACCAGTTCTTCTTCTCCTTCTTCTCATTTCCCTTGCTTTATCTCATGTTCTCTGCTCTGTTTTACGTACTCTCTCTCTCTCTCAGCTTTCTCTCATCCTCCCAGCTCTCTTTCGTCCCCCAGCCTCCCATCTCTCCTCTTCTATCTCTTTATCAGTCACTCTGTCTCTGATAATCATCTCTCTGTCTCATTCTTCTACATCTTCTCCGCCCTTGTCTTCGTATCTCACAATCAGTATCTCTCTCTCTCTCTCTCTCTCTCTCTCTCTCTCTCTCTGAACACTAAAGGGTAAAAAAAATGGTAACTTACGGAGCTAAAAGAATGTAGTTGTTGTGATTGTTGGCGGCATCACCTGTGTTGCCCCCATCAGCAGATCTGAGGTAAACAAGAATGTGATTTGAATATACAAGTGTCAGGAACAAATGTATAGCCATATTTTAATTTATATACACAGGGTCATGCCAAAAAAAAAATAGTACCCATTACATTAATTACAACCATTTATATATGTCGATATACATTTTTTTGTTCGGTGATTTTAATAATACATAATCCATTACAGTATATACAGAGTTATTGTAATTAAATGCTCCTTTATACAGTCGGCTGGGTGAGTCCTCAACATTTAATAACGTCGTTAATATAAACATTGAGGTAATAAAACTCTTTCATTATACTGAACTCATTAAATTCCAGTTGATTAATTGAGCTGTTATATTACTTAAATCCTTATGGGGGTAATTATCTAATTCATTCCTAACGGGGTGATTATGTTAATAAGAACTAATGGCTGAGTGGATTGATGAAACTCTAAATTGGGTAGTTGTGTAATTAACTTGGAATAGGGTGATTATATTAATTATATTGTAATGGAGGTAATATAATGATGGAATTAAGATGGTGTGATTATAATTGGTTGGTTTAAGTTTGTTGTTAATGTCTAAAACGAGGTAATTATGTCAAGTTATATTTTTGGGGTGATTATGTTAATTAAATGACAGTAAGGTGATTTTATTAATTATCTTTCAGTTGCCTGGTTAAAATGGAGTTAGAAAATGCTAATTGAGGTTATTTGATTAGCTTGTAATAGGGGTGACTATATTAAATACATGTTAGGTAGATTACTTATTGCATTCTAATTAATTATTATGTTAATTACATTCTAATGGGATGGTTATTGTTATGAGGTGATTGCATGTGATAAGTTATGATAGATAATTATTTTGATTATATTTCTTTCGATTGACTGGACGATTTTGTGATTGACTACAAAGAGAGAGAGAGAGAGAGAGAGAGAGAGAGAGAGAGAGAGAGTGTGAGTGTGAGTGTGAGTGTGAGTGTGTGTGTGTGTGTGTGTGTACAGTGCCCCTCCCCCTGTGACTCCCCTGTTAGTTGTCCGTCTTCATAGCTGCCTCACCACAGCCCCCCACACAACTTTTTATTTGCTGCCAAGAAAACACAGGTAGTTTTTTCTCTGCCACTTTCAACTCAAGGAAAACTTTTGGTAAGGTTCTTTGTCTGTGTGTCTGTGTATGTATGTGAGTGTGTGAGTTTGTCTGTCTTTACGTCTGTGTGTGTGTGAGAGTGTGTGGTACTAACCCAAGTGACAAACAATCTTACGTTATATTATCATAGGAAAATTCACTTTCTGTCTTCTGTTTACTTTCTCAGGCGTTATTTCGTGTACATAAACAACACAAGCTGAGGTGTGATATACGTGTAGATCAGTTATTTTATATATGGAATAACTTTACCTTGGCTTAAAACATGCTCGTGTTGGGTCCTCGGGAGATGTGAGACATGAGTGGGGGTACAGTATATTAATACATCAGAAAATTTTGAGGTCCGTAGTTGGAGCTGCCCGGGATCAACTACGCTTATCTGGAAGTTAATTCAGTCACGCGGGCGGAGTACTTGTTCGTAGCCATTGTCCATTTTCTGTTACCAAGTTCATAAGGTCTGGTTGATATCTGGATGACGATTGGCTCTTGTGGTAGATGAAAGCGTCAGTTGTAATCCATGTTGTGGTGTGAGTAAGTGTTGAGGACCAGTTAAGAGGGTGAGGGAGTGGTGTGGTGAACAGGTCTGGGCTCACTTGGGACTCGTACACTTTTACAGCTTCTACCGTCGAGGACATAAAGCCTACGTGCCGGTAATGTCAGTTTCCTTCCTTCCTTTTACTGTCAGTAATTCGCACGTAGCACTTACAAGTGTGGTCGGAAAGTGACAATTTATGCCGTCAGCGTCCTCCTGGTAACTGGGACCTGGCCGCCGTCCACACATCACCTGGCTGGTCCCCGCGGACGTCGGTGTCTCCCTCATTTACATTTTATCAACAAGGAAGGAAACTTGGTGTATCCTGCGTCAGAGTGATACGGCAGCCGTCGCTCGTTGATGGCGGGCGTCGCGGAAGCTGCTACTCTCAGGCGTACGGCAGAGTGAAGGAGTATTCTGCCGGGACAAGGTTTAAGAGGTCATTAAGAGACACATTCTATGAGAAGAGGTCGGGACACTCTTGGTGTGGTGCCCCCCTCCTCCTCATTCTCGCTTAAGAGTTTAGGTGATCCTTGGTGTCTGTGTCAAGATTTGGGGGACATTTCAGAAGACTATTGAAGCTTATTTAGTAGTAATGATAGTAGTAGTAGTAGTAGTAGTAGTAGTAGTCCTTTTAAAGGCGTGGTACTTTATAGCTCCTTAAAGACAGTTTCCACTAAATGTTATACGACAGTTTGGAAAGAGATTATAGGTAGTGGGCTCACCCCCCTATCATCACTGGCGGGCGTATGACTAACTCTTACACGCAAACCCTTATTAATGTTACCCACTTTAGGATCACGGGACAACCAGCCTCCATAATATGCCTGACGACGGTAACCCAAACCTGCAGAAGTAAATAACTCGCAGTAGGATAAAGAGAGACTCATGATGCATAAATAGACAGTTACGATACCCTTATGGTACAGATTTTCTTGGGGCTTCAGTTCGTGATATACTTTGTGTATATTGTTGAGAAAGAAATAGAGCTGAAGAATTTTTACGACTTAAGTTTTTTCTGCTTCCTTTGTTAGTGGTTGAGGCTGTAGGTGTGACGTCACTGTGTCGAGTCTTACCCGTGACACAGAGAAAGTCGATCTTTGATATGAAATATTATTAGCAAATCTCAACACCCACAAACCAGACAGCCAGACATCCCCGGGTTGCTGTCCTTGTTCTGGCGGCGGCAATGACGAACTGGTGGTGATGTTTCAGACTTTTGGTGATATTCTGGAGTCGTAATGATGTTCCAGATTTGTGATGATGATTTGGACTTGTGGTGATGTTGTGGAGTTGTAATGATGTTCAGGAAGTATGATAGCATTCCGAACGCGTGAGGGCGTTCCGTATTTACGACGGCGTTCCGGACGTTTGATGATATTTTGGACTTATGATGACGTATTTTTTTCTGACTAGAGACTCAAGAACATTAGCAGTTACGGTAGAGTCTCAGTACACTTTCGAGGACATCTTAGTTGTTCTTGTCCAAAGTTATTTAGATGCGTTTATGCAACATCAGTTAAAGGGAGGAAATTGTTATTACGCAAAACCTTGGAGGAGAAATTGTCTGACACTTATTTCTTGAGTGAGTCAGTTATGTGTTTGCAAGGTCACCAGTGTGTGTGTGGGAGTGGTATGTGTGTGTGTGTGTCTCAGGTTGGTGTGTGTGTTTCTCTGGTAGGTAGGTGTGTGTGTGTGTATGTGTGTGTGTGTGTCTCAGGTAGGTGTGTGTGTTTCTCTGGTAGTAGGTGTGTGTGTATGTATGTGTGTGTGTGTGTGTGTATGTATGTGTGTGTGTGTGTGTATGTGTGTGTGTGTGTGTGTGTGGTGGTATGTGTGTGTGTGTGTGTGTGTGTGTGTGTGTGTGTGTGTGTGTGTGTGTGTGTGTGTGTGTAATGGTGGGCCGGTCTCTTTCCACACTGTGTTATAACTAGGACACAACGACCACCTTGAGCCACACAACTGCACCAACAACTCCGCCACTAATGGTCCTCACCCTCCTTCTACCTTTAATTTCCACCTTTATTGTCTCCTCTGACGTACATGTTGACGATGGGGGGGGGAGGGGGGTGGGTTCTTTGAGAGAGGAAAAGGTAGAAGAGTTCATTTTTTCTTTAGTGAGAAAATTGTTCTTGAATTTCTTTTTTCCTCACTATTGTTGGTAAGAAATTCTCTGCCCCCAGTACTTAAGATAGTAAGAAATAGCCAACACAACAAACGGGAAATATTATACAAACTTACTTCAGAGCAAAATGGCTTCGATCCTCGCAAACGTCCGCTTCACTTAGGAGTACAAGAGTGAGGTAACACCCTTGTCCTCTTAACATGAAAGTCCTGTGTTGTTGCTTGAGTCATGGATTTAGGATAGGTTCTCACGCCTCCAGATTTATATTGCTCACTCACTCACTCACTTACTTAATATAAATGTATAAAACGAATTGCCAATGATTTTTTTTCAGTAACTTGTTAGAACATATGTACAGTAATTGGTTCTTTGTAGCTACGAGACAAAGACACCGGCCAAAATGTCGTCGTAATTGCCCTGAAACTCTACTGTAATTTTATGTAATTTTGTTTCCAGTTAAGGAACATTTGCACAAATCCTCCTCAACAAATTCACAACTCCAGGGTATTTCCGTAAATCCAGAACAACCTCACAAGTCCGGAGCAACGTCAAAAGTCCGGAACAACGTCAAAAGTCCGGAACATTAGCATATGTCTGAACAACGTCACCAGAATACTATCACAAGTCCAGATCATCATCACAAGCTCACTCCGGCCGCATTCAGCACGGAGACGTCTGGTGGTCTCTAGTTTATGCCATGGGTCAACCGTGATGGTGTGTTGATCATGGATGAGTGACGTCATACGTAGAATGTCATGATTCATCTGAGTAATGAACAAATGAATTTATAACAAGTGAATGAAAGGGAATGAGCGTGGTGTGTTTGTTCCACTGATGTTATCTCTGTGGTAAATCAGAGACAGAGAGAGAGCACTGATTAATGATGGCATCATTGAATCAACAAGACAAATAAGATACAATAGTTGCCGTAAACTACAATATAAACAAAGGATATGAATATGTGTTTGAAAAAAAAGAAACACCTGAAGTGCTAAAGTTTGCCAAAAAAAATCTGAGACAGACGTTCGCTTGTTAAACTTTGAAAAAGAAAAAGAAGAACATGGGTCATTTTTTGTTTCAACTCTTCAAAATAAAAAATCTTGCCAACTTGGCAGTGTGTGTGAGAATCATTTAGTAGAAAGGCAGTATATGAGATATGTGTCCTGGGGTGGCCGCTTATAGAGTGCCTCTTTTACGATCTCTTAAACCTTGTCCCGGCAGAATACGCCTTCACTCTGCCGTACGCCTGAGAGTAGCAGCTTCCGCGACGCCCGCCATCAACGAGCGACGGCTGCCGTATCACTCTGACGCAGGATACACCAAGTTTCCTTCCTTGTTGATAAAATGTAAATGAGGGAGACACCGACGTCCGCGGGGACCAGCCAGGTGATGTGTGGACGGCGGCCAGGTCCCAGTTACCAGGAGGACGCTGACGGCATAAATTGTCACTTTCCGACCACACTTGTAAGTGCTACGTGCGAATTACTGACAGTAAAAGGAAGGAAGGAAACTGACATTACCGGCACGTAGGCTTTATGTCCTCGACGGTAGAAGCTGTAAAAGTGTACGAGTCCCAAGTGAGCTCAGACCTGTTCACCACACCACTCCCTCACCCTCTTAACTGGTCCTCAACACCATCTGAAGGACTTACTCACACCACAACATGGATTACAACTGACGCTTTCATCTACCACAAGAGCCAATCGTCAGCTTGGCCTGGAGGGAATCTTGACAGCTCCTTAACATAAACTCTTTAAATGCTAAGAGTTACCAATGGCTTACAGAATCTCTTTCCATTTACACAAAATGTAACAGGCTGCCAACTGTCCCCCCAAACACTGAACACCTGTTAACTTTAACCAAGAAAGATAAGTAAATATAGAACAGTAAAGGTTCTAGTAATCCTGAAGCTTGCATTGCGTCTTTTTACTCTGGCCTTGACTAGTTGTGCAGGGGTCAGAGTTGAAGGGAGGGGTAAGGGATGGTCCAGGAAGTTGGTCATTAGCGCTGTTTTAAGTTACATCCTGAAAAATCCTTGCAAGATCATCCCTCTTCCCGCGTCACGCTAACAGTGACGCGGCTACTTGATGATATGAATTTTTTATTACTAAAACTATTAACAAATTATTTGAGAAAAAATGCACAATGTATTAATCCCCGCTGAAAACTGCGGGTAAGGATAGTCTTGTAGGTCCTGTCTGTCTGTCTGTCTGTCTGTCTCTCTGTCTGTCTGTCTTCCCCTAAAATAACCAGAGAAAGGAATTGGGAATTTGCACCAAACTTTTATAAGTTTGATAAACATGTGACAAGGTCCACATGATAAACTTTTGGTGCAGATCGCTTCTAAAGTTTACCAAATGTTTCCATGGAAACAGTTCACGCCGTGATAAACTCATAGTGGATTTCATGTCGTAGGAAGGGATTGTATCTGTTCAGCTGATGTTTACTTGTTCATTGTTATCTCTGGTGTCCACTCAGCGTTTTGCATGACCTTTTTCACAAAGGTTTCTTCATTTCAAGTGTTGGGTGTGCGGCAGCAGCTGGCAGTCTGTAGGAAACTTAGAAGAGTAAGAGTGTTAACCGGTTGACTCGGCCACTGAACCCCAACCTAGGTGAGCTGTAAGACTGGTACAGAGGCATTAACAGTCGCCACCCACGCTAGGGAGCCGAGTTCGACTCAGCCTTAGATATACGAGTGTGTGTGTGTGTGTGTGTGTGTGTGTGTGTGTGTGTGTGTGTGTGTGTGTGCACGCTTAAGCATGACCGTTGGTAAAGTGTTAAGTCTTCAAAATAAAAAATTATTTTACTGAACATGTTGGAAAAATAGTGTTTGTAATGATAAACAAAGCAGGTAATCCCTTACTGTCCACCACCCAGCGGGGTAATTAAAATATAAATATATACATTTAGAAGTAGATGTGATATTTACACAAAACATTAATATAAGGATTATAAACTACGTAAAATGTGAAGCATGTTTATATTATACTGTCCTGTCTGTAACTATGATTAACTAGTTATTAAAAGATTCTTAGTCGGTAAATAGAAATACAGTTACATGTGAACTTAACACATGTTCATAATTAAATGATATAAATTAGTTTAATGTGAAGATATAATACAGAAGTTAAAGACAGAACAGAGTATAAGGTAATAACGATATGAACACTAACAAGAGGAAATAGTATAGTACAAGTGAGATATATTCCACATGATATCTAAGAATATATTAAATGAGAGACAAAATAAACTATTATTGTAAAGAATAAAACATATAAAGTTTAGATTTAAGTTGTAATGTACACAGTTGTTTGATAAGTTGTAATAGCTGTTGAAATAGTACAATATAAATAAGATAGTTGTAATATATGACAAAAACACAAACAGGCACTTTGCAAATTAACAAAAAAATATATACAATTTTATCATTGAACGTGTGCAAAGAATAATAGCAAAGAAACAAAGAAAAAATGAGTGAGAGGAAGAAGGAAAATGTGATGAACAGGTAGATTAAGGAGTGATGAAGATGTCATGACCTTTGACCTTCGTAGGGGTCATGGCAGGTGTTGTGTGTCGGTTCTTCATTATCGAGAACGTGTACAGAGGAGCTGTGACTTAGGTTAGGTTAGGTTATGTGGTGTGAAGGAGGAGGAGGATGAGGATGAAGAGGATAAGGTGGAGAAGAAGAAGGAGGAAGAGAAGACGGAGGAGAAGAATAAGAATAAGAATAAGAAGGAGGATGAAGAGGATGAGGTGGAGGAGGAGGAGAAAGAAGAGGAGAAGGTGGAGGAGGTGGAAGAGGATGGACTTACCTGCGACGGTACCCTGGGAGGATACTAACAAGATCTCAGGAGGCAGGTAGAGTTACGCCTTCCTACCTTTACACTTTATACTTTTACTTTATACTTTACACTTAATACTTTTACTTTATACTTTACACTTAATACTTTTACTTTACACTTTACACTTAATACTTTTACTTTACACTTTACACTTAATACTTTTACTTAATACTTTACACTTTATACTTTTACTTTATGCTTTACACTTAACACCTTATACTTAAAACTTTTGCTTTACACTTATTACTTAAAACTTGTACTTTACACTTAATACTTTATATTTTATACTTGAAACTTTACTGTATACTTTACACTTAAAACACTGTGCTTTATGCTTCAAACCTTTACTTTATAATTTTTATACCTTTACTTTATATGTTACACTTTACACTTAATACTTTACACTTTATACACAATTACTTATACTTTACTCTTAATACAATAATACTTTTACATTATACTTTATCTTTCACACTTGAAATTTTTCACTGGAATTTACACTATACACTTAAGTCATTATACATTATATTGTGTACTTAGCACGTTGCACTTAACACTTTAGTCTATTTAAGTGACACCATCCACTTTACTCTGACATAACACTTTACACACACTAACTTTTACACTCTACCTGTTCACTTAATTCTTAGCACTTTAGTACATCATCCATAAGGTCTCCTGGTGACGTAAATAATGGTAAACAACTCTCTCTCTCTCTCTCACTCCTGTATACTTCAAGGTCAATATGAAATGGGAATTCTTTGATATTCCAGACTGGTTTATTCTGAGTGGGTGGTGAGTGTTAAAGGGAGGGAAGGGGGGAAAGGGGCGGGGAGGGAGGGAAGGAGGTATTGCAAGGCAGGAAAGTGAGTGTTGGAGAAAGGAGGCTTATAAATGTTGGAGGGGTAGTAAATGTTAGAGGAGGGAAAGGGAGTGATGAGTGTTGGAGGAAGAAAGCTTGTGAATTTGGAGGATGGAGAGAGGAAGAGAGATTGGTGGTACAAGGGAGGGAAGGAGGTGGGTGTTGAAGGAGGGAGAGAATGAGGGAGGTAAATGTTTGGAGTGTTGGAGAGGAATTGGAGAGACGGGGGAAGATAGTGTTGCAAGGGAAAAATTGGGGGAAGTTGAATGTTGGAGGAAGGGAGTAAGGAAAGGAGTCAAGGAGGGAAGAAGGTAAATGTTGGAGGAGGAGGAAGAGGCAGAAGAGGAGGCATAAGTGTGTGCTTAAGGTACCACAGAGGCGGCCTGAGGCTACACTGAGAGGAGGACCAGTACGGAGAGAGAAAGAGAGAGAGAGAGAGAGAGAGAGAGAGAGAGAGAGAGAGAGAGAGAGAGAGAGAGAGATCCTTTTATTTTTTTACAGTGACTTTAGTGAATTAATATCCAAGTCTTATGTTCAAGTATTTACCTTTACCTGCTCATTAGTGGTCTTCCTAACTCAATATCCGTCTTTACTGTCCCATGTATATCCGTTTTTACTGTCCCATGTATATCCGTCTTTACTGTCCCATGTATATCTGTCTTTACTGTCCCATGTATATCCGGCTTTACTGTCCCATGTATATCCGGCTTTACTGTCCCATGTATATCTGTCTTTACTGTCCCATGTATATCCGGCTTTACTGTCTCGTGTATATCCGGCTTTACTGTCTCGTGTATATCCGACTTTACTATCTCATGTATATCCGGCTCTACTATCTCATGTATATCCGGTTTTACTGTCCCATGTATATCCGGCTTTACTGTCCCATGTATATCCGGCTTTACTGTCCCATGTATATCCGGCTTTTTTTCAAGAAAGGCTTAAACACGGTAATGGCTAGCCCTTAAAGGTCACCCTCGTGTCGCCAATTTGGATAAAAAAAATCTACCTCTGATATTTTTATTTATTTAATTTTTTTTTAAATATAAGTTTCCTCAGTAAGTTGTTTTTTCTCACGTCATAATAAATACTTTTATCAATTCTCTTTAACGAGTGTTTTTTCCCTTCACAAATTTACTCCACCGTGACAAAAGAAAGAAAGAAAAAAGTTCGCATTAAACACATTTGACAGATCCATAATTTCACATTTTAAATTGCAAATGGGCACGAGGTGGACTGTTATTTCGTGTGTGTGTGTGTGTGTGTGTGTGTGTGTGTGTGTGTGTGTGTGTGTGTGTGTGTGTGTGTGTGTGTGTGTGTGTGTGTGTGTGTGTGTGTGTGTGTGTGTGTGTGTGTGTGTGTGTGTGTGTGCGTGTGTGTGTGTGAGATATGGATATGACAATGGTATATATATATATATCCCAAGTGTTGTCGAAATACTATGTTGAATTTATATCACCCCATTTCCTGCACTGGATATGTGAAATTCTGGAACTCTCTCTCTCTGCGTCAGTAGTGAGCCAAAAGTCCCCAGAGACTCTTCCAGTCTTTAGTTTTACTGACTGACAAATTAAAAGTCTTATCCTCACAAACTCAATTACACACACACACACACACACACACACACACACACGTAACTGGACAACACAGACACAACTAACTGGGTGGACGAGGTAACAGACGAGCCCGTAGCCGTGAATTTAAAAAAAAAATAATTGTGTGTTGAGAAGCGTAAAATCCATTCATAGCCGCTTCATGTAGCCAGTGTAACGCTTATTAATGTTAGATATTGATAATGTTGTACGATACTGCTGTCTGCTGCTGGTGAGTGTGGGTGATACTGCTGTCTGCTGCTGGTGAGTGTGGGTGATACTGCTGTCTGCTGCTGGTGAGTGTGGGTGATACTGCTTTGCTGTTGGTGAGTGTGTGGGTGATACTGTTGTCTGCTGCTGGTGGAGTGCGGGTGATACTTCTGCTGTCGCTGCTGGTGAGTGTGGGGTGATACTGCTGTCTGGTTGCTGGTGAGTGTGGGTGATACTGCTGTCTGCTGCTGGTGAGTGGGTGATACTGCTGTCTGCTGCTGGTGAGTGTGGGTGATACTGTTGTTCGCTGCTGGTGAGTGTGGGTGATACTGTTGTCTGCTGTTGGTGAGTGTGGGTGATACTCGCTGTCTGCTGCTGGTGAGTGTGGGTGATACTGCTGTCTGCTGCTGGTGAGTGTGGGTGGATATTGCTGTCTGCTGCTGGTGGCGTGGTTGATACTGCTTTCTTGCTGCTGGTGAGTGCGGGGTGATACTGCTTTCTGCTGCTGGTGAGTGTAAGGATACTGCTGTCTGGTTGCTGGTGAGTGCGGCTGACTGCAGAGAATGGGGGGGAGAGAAGGTGAGGGGAGAATAGGGAAGAGAGAGAGAAGCTGTTTAGGGGGTGATGAGAGGGGGAGGGAAGAAAGGGGGGAGAAGGAGAGTTAGTTAGGTAATGAAGATTGCTAGTTGGGGGGGGAGGGGGGAGGGGTAGGGGGATGATTGGGGAGGGGATGGTTACAAGGGAGGTAGTAGGGGGGGAGAAGAGGGAGGAGTGAAGTTGATGCAGAGGGGAAGGTTCGGGGCTAGTAGGGAGTTAAGGGATGGAGGGACAGTGGAGAGGGTGAAAGGAGGGAGGGAGCGGTTGAAGGCCGGGAGGGAGGGACAGAGTAGGGAGTGATAGCAAAGATGGGGGGACGGGGGAGGGAGTGACAGGGAAGGGAGGGAGGGAGTGACAGGGAAAAGAGGGAAGGAGTGACAGGGAAGGGAGGAAGGGAAGGAGGGAGGGAGAGGCAAGGGAGGGAGGGAGGAGCAGGGAAGAGAGGCAGGGGAGGGAGGGAGGACACCAAAACGGTGGAAGATCTGGTCAAACTTTCTTAAGAAGTGTGATTCATCTTCTTAACTCATATGATCCCTTTATAAGTGTAGCAGCACGTCTCTCTCTCTCTCTCTCTCTCTCTCTCTCTTCTTATCTCATCTTTTCCCTCTTTCCTTTTCCTCCACACACACACACACACACACACTTACATACATACATACATACATACATACATACATACATACATACATACATACATACATACATAAAACAAGAATCTCCATAACCACAACACTCATCACAAAATTTTACCGACGAGTTCTCATTTGTGTGTGTGTGTGTGTGTGTGTGTGTGTGTGTGTGTGTGTGTGTGTGTGCGTACAGAGTGGTATGATTTGATATTAATATGTAGAGGATGATATTGTTTTTATTTTTATTTTAGGAAGGTGATAATTGGTACACCTGTTGTATGGTAATTAAGAAGACTATAGCGATCTATACAGTTCCATGTTCTCAGCAGTGATGACAAATTAAGAAAATACATTGTAATTTTCTTTCAAGTGAGAGGAAAATAATCTATTAGTCATTACAGGTGAAGACAGGTGACACAGGGAGCAGGTGAGGTGTGTTAACAGGGTGGTCTAGGTAAACAAGCTCCCATAATTACTCATTCGTTTATTAGTCGTTAAGTGGACATGACAACTGATACCAGGTAAATACCCAGGTTCATTAGAGGTTATTAATGGTTGTAGTCACCTGTAGAGCCTCATAAGATAAACATTTCATTACATATTTGTTTTTTATTTATGTTAAGGACAAGAGTTATGTTATGATGGCAAATAATTAAGTGTTGCCCCCTTCCCCCCCAAAAAAAAAACATCCGTGGCGTTAAAATTCTAAGTATGGTGTATGATTTTTTTGTGTTCTTACGTTTCCGCCGCGGTGAAAATAAAATAAAGGCTACCGGACAACCAGCTTTCCGTTGCGCTAAAAAAAATTAAAGTGTAGTAACCGACTTAAACGTTTAAAACCTCCCCTTATTATCACACACACACACACACACACACACACACACACACACACACACACACGCGCGCGCGATTTAGTATATTACATCACCTTTCATACGGATGATTTACATACGTCAAAATTGTCTTTTTTATGTCAAGAGGATGATGATTAATGCAGTTGACATGTAATGAACCGCGTTACATGCATCGTTACAGCCGGCGTCACAAACACTTAACATTAACGTTGTGTGTGTTTCATGTTTGGCATTACCGCCCGACCAGCCATGTGTTGTTGTTTCTTTAATCGTAGTGAGTTGTAGTATTGTAAACTTAACGGAATATAACTTAATTCGTGCTCACGTAACCTAACCTAACCGTGTGTGTGTGTGTGTGTGTGTGTGTGTGTGTGTGTGTGTGTGTGTGTGTGTGTGTGTTCATCTCCAGATAATTTTCCACACATTCAGCAGCTCGTTTAAAACACTCCCACTAGGACGTAACAATGTGTACTGGAATTACAGGGAATACTTTTATGTAGTGAACAGCACCGCCGGGAAGAATATTACACACACACACACACACACTTAATAATAGCTATAATAATAGCAATAATAAAGTACTATGTAAAGGACAAACCAAACATCCTTATCAAAGAAAGACACGTCATGAAATATAGAAAATATAGAAATTAAAGATAAATAATATACGAACACTCACACATTATAACGCACAGTGGGTAAAAGTTAATTGAAAGTGTAAAAGAACTAATTGTTGTATACTATTAAAAGTATATTACTTATTACAGAACACAAACTCGGAATTTAATTATTAAATGAATACTATCAAGACGCTGGTAAATGAGAGTGGCGACCTTGGGTCAAAATACATTACATAATTTAATATATTCCTGAAGGAGTTTCTCCACACCTCACCACTACAGTATCGGGCGCCTCACCTGCCCCAAAAATTAGTATTGGAATATCAAATTACTGGTGTGTAAAATTGGTGAATATTTATCAGAGGTAAATATTTACAGTAGGTAAATGATGTTATATATATATATATATATATATATATATATATATATATATATATATATATATATATATATATATATATTTTCATTTGTAGATCTACATGAAATATATATATATATATATATTTATTTATATATATATATATATATATATATATATATATATATATATATATATATATATATATGTATGTGTGTGTGTGTGTGTGTGTGCGTCACTGGTTGCGTGATCGGGTATATGTACTCACCCCTGAAGATGTGATTTCACTAAAGCGCTTGTGAACTTGTGTTTTCTTCTTTCATTGTGGTTATCATATATATATATATATATATGATGGCCCAGGTAGCACCAGTCTCACGAGGTTAATTAGAGGTGAATTAAAGTTAGTTATTCCGCGTTAACTTGTTCTACGAAGTCCTGAGACCCCCAGAGGGCTGCCTGGCGCTCCCTCTGTCAGGCCTGGAGACAGCCACGCCAAGTCACTGGTGGGCGTGGGTTAGTGGTGGACTGGTGGGCGTAGGTTGGTGGTGGACTGGTGGGCGTAGGTTGGTGGTGGACTGGTGGGCGTAGGTTGGTGGTGGACTGGTGGGCGTAGGTTGGTGGTGGACTGGTGGGCGTGGGTTGGTGGTGGACTGGTGGACGTGGGTTAGTGGTGGACTGGTGGGTGTTGGTTAGTGGTGGACCGGTGGGCATGGGTTAGGGGTGTACTGGTGGGCATGGGTTAGGGGTGTACTGGTGGGCATGGGTTAGGGGTGTACTGGTGGGCATGGGTTAGGGGTGTACTGGTGGGCATAGGTTAGGGGTGTACTGGTGGGCATTGGTTAAGGGTGTATTGGTGGGCATGCTTTGGTAGGTCCATGAAAAAATTAAATAATGATTGAGAATGAGTGAAAATGAGAAAGAGTGAGAGAGTCAGAGATAGCGAGAAATAGAGAGAGAGAGAGAGAGAGAGACCAAACAGGAGGACAATTGTAAGTGAGCGAAAGTCATTGTCACTAAAAGTCAACGAGAGAAACTGAAGGAGAGTGAAAATTAATAAAAGGGGAGAAAGAATTTAGAGGTAGAGTGTGAAAAATAACCAAATAAGAGAGGGAATGAGATTGAGAGACAGAGCGTAAGTGAGTAAGTCAAACCAACTGATAGAGGTGAACAAGACAATGTGCTGAATGAGAGATAATTTACCTGAGAAAGTGACGTGATATTCCAGGTATTCTCAGCAGGTGCAGTGTTCCCTATGGAAGATAATTTACCTGGGAAAGTGACGTGATATTCCAGGTAGTCTCGCCAGGTGCATCTTGGATTAAAGGGGAGAGTGATTGATTTAGTCGTGTAAATAAGAGGTGGGTGTCTGACTTGCCAATCTGTCATCATTGAGTTGTAAGTTGTGTGGTGGATGGAGGGAAGTGAGAGTGACAAGGAGAGGGAAGGGAGAGAGGCAAGTAGAGGGAAGGGACACAGCGACAAGGAGAAGGAAAGAAGGGGGAGACAAGGAGAATAAAAAGGAGAGAGAGACAAGTAGAGGGAAGAGAGAGACGAGGAGATGATTTTTTTTTATATCTCTATCCAAACTACGCAAGTCCCTTTTGAGAGAGAGAGTATTCGTTTTGCCTGGTAATGGATATTGTTGGAACTGGGTCCGATAGGCCTGACGATCCATTAGGGGCAGTGTATTGTATGTAATACGATTAATACTTAAGTCTTCAGTACCATAAAGTCATGGAACCATTTATTACTGGGTGAAGTGCGGTTAACATAAGCACGAATCAACGACCTTTAGGATAGCGGCCGAATGTTGTATGTCTTCATCAGATACTTTCCTAACAATGGAGTCCTTCTTCTTCTTCCTTTCTTCTTTCATTATTATTATTATTATTATTATTATTATTATTATTATTATTATTATTATTATTATTATTATTATTCAGTGTTATTATATACATCATCTGCTGTTGTCTTGGACGAGTAAGTGTAATAATTTTCCTCCATGAGTATCTAAAAAAAATCTATTTAAGAAGATTACACTTAGTGACCTTCACAGTGAAACACATGAATAAAACAATATAAGTTAAGATTTTGAAGGTTAGGAGGTGTTAGTGGTCCAGCCGCCCCCTGTACGTCACCTCATGTTACACACACACACACACACACACACACACACACACACACACACACACACACACACACAAAATGGCCTGACATCTAAAAAACCTCATAATTCAATTTCACTTTTTATCTGCTACTTGAAACATCGCCATGAGTGAGAAGGTCACCGTCTGTGAATGAGTGAGGTAGGAGGTCGCTGTCTGAATGGTGTGATAACTTGTTCACAGGTGGTGTCATGAGGGACCTCACGTGGTGTCACAGCAACTTGTTCATTACGTGGCGTCACGGTGTCATGAAGACACCACGTGTTGTGGCGTCGCAGTATCTCGCTCACTGTCAGGTGGAGTTGTGGGACATTACATTTAGGTGTGGAGGTCAACATTTGCCCGACCCTCGATCGTTCCCAGTGCGGACTGGATTAGCGCTTGTCGTATGGTAGGTTGGAGTTGTTTCACACGGCCGCTTCTCTCTGGTAGTTGTAAAGGACAACTTGGCCACGATTTACAACTGTTACTGTTTATCGATGATTTCTCAGATGTTAAGCACGGTTCATCTCTTTTCAGCAGTTTTTCCTTTCCTCTCCGTAACTGGATTGTCACTTTTGGCTCGAGTTTGCTGCTATCCCGGTGGGGAGGAGAGGGGTTCAGGGGAGAGAGTTGGGGTAGGGTCAACATTTTGGCCCAAGCAACTACTGAAACAGCTGCAGGTGCGTCCTGTCTCTCCGGGGTGTGCGTGCGTGGAGTAGAATGTTTGTGTCATGCCAGACCATAAAAAATATTGAGAGACCAGAAGCTCTGTAAGTGTACAGTTGTAAAAAAAAAGTATTTCGTCGTTACTCAATATGCTAGTCAGTTAGTCGGTATAGAACTAGATGACGCCCCTCTGCCCCACCACACCCCGGGCCTGGTGATGGTGGTGGTGGTGGCGTAGGGAGGGGTGACATTTAGCAGGATTACCGCGCGGCTCACTCCTGATTTTAAACTCTTTACGAATGCATGAGATCTTGCTGACACCCTCCCAGTTTTTACCTCTAACTTTTTGTAATTAGCTTGATGCTCTAATCCCTGAGTTCGTGACTTTCTTTCTCTGTCTGCTTTTTAATTCTATGCCACGATTTTAATACTAAACATCCGCTACCTTTTTTAAGTTTTGTAATGAAGTTTAATGGTGTTAGATTTCAGATTTTTTAAAGAACTACTACTTTTTGTGGGGGGGTTAATGCTGTGAGATATTTAACTTTTATTTTTTTAATGTATTCGAGAATTTTAAGTTAGTTTCCCTTTTTGCTTTTAAAGTTTTTTTTTGTGGAGTTTAATTCTGTGAGATTCCTGAACTCTTTTTAAAATCTATTGCAAAATTAATGTTAGGGACGCGTTAATTTTTTAATGAGTTTTTATGGATTTTAATGTTTTTTTTATTTGATTTTTTTACCTTTTGGGGCTCAAAAGGTTGTTCCAGGGCTTTAAAATTAATGTTTTATTTTATATATATTTCGTATTTTTTTAACAAAACTTTCCATCACACTTTTGGTCTACCATTTCAATTCTATTCCAAAATTTTAATATTAAAATCTTGTTAAAATTAGTCTTTTTTAAGGGGGTTAGGTTAACATTACAGGTTTTTGTTCTTATGATATTGAACACGTCAATTACACACTTAAATCCCGTGACCTTTATTTTTAAATTGCTTTCCGATTTTTGTCTGACCCTTCAAAAAGTTTGCTCTTGAGCTTAAGAATTGGCGACCTTTATTTAAATGTAAAAATTGCAATTTGCATGACCTTTAATATTTTGTTTTACAATTTTCTTACCTTTTTGTCTGACCTTTAAAAATTATTCGTGTGTTTAAACTTTTATTTAAACGTATTGAAGTAATTTCACATCTCTGGACTTTTTCTGTGGTTCTACATTTTTTTTTTTGTACCATTTTGACACAAAGTCGGGAATTTTGGTCGGGGCCATTTCAAGTACCAGCTATTTATTACAAATTTTGTCCTAAATATTTTTGAATGTTTTTGTAATTGATAACCTTGTTTTATACGTGTTAAAAACGTTTTATTACTGACAGTTAAGTGAAGTGATCTTGATGATGTTTTGTTATAAAACTTATGAGATAGTTTTCATATTTAAAACAAAATATTTGTTTACTTTTTAAAATTGTTGAAGTGTGAATGTTGATGTACTTGTTAATGATACCAAGAGTTGCCTTCAGTACCATTCTTTCACCTCCTCCCCTTCTCCCCCTTTCCTCCCCTTCTCTCCTCTCCCTTCTTCCTTCCCTCATCACCTCTCACCTCTTCTCTCAGTGATACCCCAGGAAGATGATGACCGAGAGGGGGAGGGATTCGGTCAAGGTCGGGGGTGGAAACGGTCGGTCATTCGGGATGGTGTCTTGTCATGGTCGGTGGGTCGGAACAGTCATGGTCGGTGGGTAGAGACACTTATTCATGGTCGGGATGGTATCGGTCAGTATATCAAGTAGATTATCCCTCGCAAGACAAGGAGGTGAGTGAATGTAGAATATATATAACCCACCGTCCATCAGTGTACTCTGTCTGTCTGTCTCCCTCACGAAAAGTTTCAAGTCTTGATTAAAATATGAACAGAAAGTTGGAGGGACGGAGAGCCAACTATTTTTGTATAAACATTTTGGGGTCTCTTATGTGAGGGAAGGAGGAGGGTGAAGGAAGGGGAATGAAGGAGATGGAGGGAAAGGAGAGAGGTAGAGCGAGGAGGAGAAAGAAGTGGTGGAAGGGAGAGGGAGGTGGTGGGAGAGGGAGGAAGGGAGGTGGTGGGAGAGGGAGGTAGGAAGGGAAGTGGTGGGAGAGGGAGGTAGGAAGGGAGGTGGTGGGAAAGAGAGGAAAGGCGGGAAGTGGTGGAAGCGGAAGGAAGGAAGGGACGACGTCTTTTTTTTTTAACCCTTTGGTCTTTATTTATTCTTTGATTGATTTGTTTTCTTTTTAAGAGTTGAGGGGAAAATGTTGGGGTGTTGTGCTGGGTGGGTTAGTGGGTGACTATTTTCTCTTGAATTACATGTATTGTACTGCATGACTGGACTATGTAACTGTAGTAATGACACAGGTGAAGACGAGAGGACAGGTGTATGGTAATTAGGTAAGTATATGTAATTATTACCTCTATGATTATTCTCTCTCTCTCTCTCTCTCTCTCTCTCTCTCTCTCTCTCTGTGCATGCCTTTGGTGTCGCAACCTTTCTTTACACTACTGAGAATTCACACTCCTCCTTTACACCTAAGAGAACACACTCCATTACATTACAGTGTAAGGTTTGCCCCCAATCAGATCACACTTTATTTACAAGAAACCAATCAGAACACAACCTTCCCCTGAACACACTCATTATTAACTTTTTAAGAACGCAGACTATTTCTACTCAGAGAACTTTCCGGTGAACGCACTTGTTAATGAATCTAAATTGTAGTACTGAATATTATCATAATTTTCCTCAATGTTTTGTCCACACATTAAATTCTCTGACACACACACACACACACACACACACACACACACACACACACACACATTATAATTTCCTTTATACCTGTAATTACATCTTATTAGTTACATTCTCACATCATTTACCTGTGTTTAATGAAATGTTCTCTTTCCCTTTTCATATATTATTATTTTCCTTGTATTCATTCTTTATTATTGTAGAGATAATTTGATTTGATTTTTTTTAAGTGAATCAGTTACTTTTATTTTGCAAACACTGATTGACGATGAATAAAAATGTTGTCGCGTGTATAATTTGATATTCCATTAAAGGGGCGTGGTGGAGGTACAGAGTTGGCAAGATGCTGTGTTTTGGAACCTTAGAGAGGGTGGGAGGGAGAGTGAGGTGTGGTGAGAGGCTGGAGGGAGGGAGGAAGAGATAGGGGGAGGGGGTAGATGGATGGATGGAGAGAGAGGTTAGGAGGATAGAAAGGCTGGGGGGAGGGGGAGGCAGGGGGGAGGGGGAGGCTGGGTGGAGGAAGAGGCTGCATGGAGGGAGATGTTGTGGTTGAATGTGGGTGCGCCAAGTCCGTAGACTTGCTAGTGATAGGTTGGATGGAGGAAGAGGCATGATAGAGGAAGAGAAAGGAGGGAGGAAGAGGCAAGAAGAGGGGGAGAGAAAGCTGAAGAGTAAATTAACTTTTTCACCTGGACGAAATACTGTGGTATATGATGTTGTTGTTATTTTTGTTTTGTTTTTATTGCTGTGGTGGTGGTGAGTGTGTGTATTATCCCAGCCCCCAGTGTGTATGTATGTATGAATGTATGTTTACATGTAATGCATATATGTATACTAATTTTGTATGCATGTAAAATATGTATGCATTTGCTGTGTGTCCGTAAAGTGTATTTGCATATAAATGTGTCTATGAAAAGTACGCATCAAGTAAATTATGACTGCATGTAAAGTGGGATTTCAGGAATATTTCATGAATGTTTGACAGTGTGTGTCACGGGTCTAGCTATTTTCTAGTTGGGACAGCAAACTAACCTGACCTAACCTAAATTAGTTTACTTAAATCATAACCTAACCTAACCTAACCTAATCTAACCTAACCTAACCTAAACTAGCCTAACTTAATCTTACCAAAGTAGTGGTTTTAATATGAAATACCTGGCTGTGGTTTAGTGCCCAGGTACGGTGTTGATGCGTGTCAGGCGCTGTTGTTTAAGACATTACCTTTAGGGCACAATGATATAGCTACCTGTCCTCGAGGAGTTAAATCATCGTACTCAAGGGATTGTTATAGTACTCCAGGGTTAAGTCATCGTCCTCAAAAGGTCAAAGGGTCAAGTCATCATATTCAAGGGGTTAACTGATCGTACTCAATAGGTAAAGCCATCATACTCAAGGCGTCAAATCATTATACTCAAAGGATTAAAGTTATCATAATCGAGAATAAACCATTATACGTTCACTCAGCACAGTCAACATACAGAACCTTTGTGAATTCGGATCTCGGGGTTCTGGTTCACCAAGGTCCGTGTACGATAACTCTTAAATGGAGACGTGGCGGCGCACTTGAGTTGATGACTTGAGATACGACACAAAGATGGCGGTGTTAATGGAGCGGAAATAGATCTGAGACTCTCCTCCCGGTGCTGGCTGTGTTGACTCATGTTTTAGAGAAATGTGATAGTTTAATGTACGAATCATTTTGGGAATCTGGCCCTCAAGTTGTTTGTGTGTGTGTGTGTGTGTGTGTGTGTGTGTGTGTGTGTGTGTGTGTGTGTGTGTGTGTGGTTTTGCAGTAATGATGTAGTAGTTGTGGTAATATAGTGATGTTGTGTGATGAAGTAGTGTGATTATGCGGTGATATGGTTTTGTAGTAGTGTGGCGGTGTGTGATGATGTGGTAGTATGGTGGTGTGTGATGATACAGTGGGGCAGTAATGGTGTGGTGGTGTATAATGTGGTGGTGCTGGTGTTGGTGGTGAAGTAGTGTTGTGGTTGTGGTGACGTGATTGTAAAGAACAGACACACTCAGCTTACACGGTTAATGGATTATACTGTACACCTGTTCATGAGTCACACACCTGAAGGAACTGAGGTATTAAGAGGAGAGGAGGGAAGGGAGGGGAAGAGGGAAGGGAGAGGAAGAAGATGGCGAGTGAGAAAAACGGAAGGGGGGAGGGCAGGGGGGGGGATTCACCTGACCAATCAGCGCACGGGATCCGCCTCCTTACACACTTTGTATCAGTCACCTCCTTCTCCTCCTCCCCCCTTCCTCCCTCCTCCTGTGACCACAATTCTCCCATGGCTATATTCCCGCCTTGACCACCTTTCCATGACCACAATCATCTCTTGGCCACACTTCTCCCATGAGAGGATTGTGGCAGCACTCTACCCATGACCACGTTCTTCTCTTTCAATGGTTACCTCCCGTGGCCACACTCCCTGTTCCATCCTCCCCTACCCCCATTCCTCCCATGGCCACACACCATAGCCAACCTCTTATGGCCATACTTGGGACTCTCGCTTACTATCCTTAACCAAAGTCCTCATCCACAATCTCTCTCTCTCTCTCTCTCTCTCTCTCTCTCTCTCTCTCTCTCTCTCTCTCTCTCTCTCTCGTGTTCCCCCCACACATCCTCTCGCCGTTAGCTCAACGTCAAATTCCTCGCCTCTTTTACGTTTCTGTTGAAATTGGTTTTCCAAATTTCCAAGAATGCCGACAATCTCCACATACCCGCCATGTGCCCGACCTAAAATACTATTGCCCACTTATACCGGGTGGGCAAGATTTATGATTGATCTAAAGGGTTTCTAGGGATACCAGACCTTATTTAAAGGGTTGCTTGGGGTGTCAGAACTGATTTAAATTGGTTACAGGTGGTTTCAAAACTTATTTCATGGAATTCTAAACGATTCAATTCCTGTTCACGATCAAAGTTATTCCCTAGTGATGTTTACATGGGTTCTAGAGTCGGTTCCCGTAGTAAGAGAGGTTCTATGTGATGTCAGAAGCTTCCGTCCTACCACCGGAATTCCTTAAACTGATCTATAGTGAATCAGAACTCGGTATCTCACCATAAGGCTTCTAAGGGTAAAATATATCGGAGGTTGCTATTGAATTTCATTGATTATTATTGGATTATAATGTATATAATCTATTATTATTATTATTATTATTATTATTATTATTATTATTATTATTATTATTATTATTAGTATTATTATTCCTATTTTATCAATATTATTACTACTATAATTATTACTCTTATTACTATTATTGTTATTGCTATTATTATTATTATTATTATTATTATTATTATTATTATTATTATTATTATTATTATTATTATTATTATTATTATTATTATTATTATTATTATTACTATTATTATTATTATTATTATTATTATTATTATTTTTATTATTATTATTATTATTATTAATTACCTTAAAATACAAAGGCTCAAAACATAAAAAATAACACAATTCCTTCGAACTTTCTGTTCTTGTTGTTGGTAACACTGAGGTGAAGGCTTTCACTTGAGGAACTTAACCTCAGCTCACACAAGTCTCTTTAATGTTAACCAATTCCCTGCGTCATTAACAAGCGTAATTACTTTGTGTCTGGTAACAAAAACATTAAAACTTTGCTCTTTTTTGTAATTTCATTTCAGTATAAAAACCTTGCAACATACAAAAAATAATCGATTTTTTTAAATGTATCATTGAACTTATCCGGTTCGACACTTTTTTCCGTAATTGGTCGCTATAAAACATCACACAGAAAAGTCGAGTCTTTGATATCGAAGCTTCGTTCACAAAGTGACTCGTGTGAGGCTTCAGTATTACTGATGTTTATTATGCCGTATATGTGGGTCGTGTTTTATGTCGATCAGTCCTTATAACTCATAATAATGATAATAATAATAATAATAATAATAATAATAATAGTAATAATAATAGTAGTAATAATAATGATAAAGTAATAATAATAATAATAATAATAATAGTAATAGTAATAATAGTAATAATAATAATAATAATAATAATAATAATAATAATAATAATGATAATATATTTATACAGGATAATTTGATACATAAGCTATTAGATATCAAAAAACAAGATTCTGTACAATGAAAAGCGGGATTCAATTAGTAGGCATTACAGTTAATCCCTCCTTGGTAACAGGTGAAACTTGGGATTATTACATAGCACAGGTGAACATTGCTTTAATTACCCATTGCAGGTGAAACTTTATATTATTACGTATCACGGACGAAACTTGGTATAATTACGTGCCAGGAGAGAAGGTTGCTATAATTACGTATTATAGGTGAAACTTGCGATATTTATGGACCACAGGTGAAAATTTGTGTGTTTATGTAATATATTTTCACGCTTTAAGTATTGGATAAATCATCTAATTACAAGTAACTAATAGTCCAATCCACGATGCTGAGATAACCAATCACCAACCATCAGAAACCTTATGGGAAGTCTTACGTCTTGAACCACCTGGCTAATCACCAGTTAGAGAGACCACTACGTCACTGAGTGTCTGACCAGTCTCCTGTTAATTGGCTGGGAATCAGACTAAATTGACTAAATAGTACTGAGACTTAACCTAACCTAACCTAACCTAACCTAACTAACCTTCAAAAACTGGATTTATTAATAGTATGGGACTGTGTGTCTGGGTGTCTGTCTGTCTGTCTGTCTGTCTGTCTGTCTGTCTGTCTGTCTGTCTGTCTGTGTCTGTCTGTGTGTCTGTCTGTCCAGGTAGTGTACAGTACGTCGGTCTGGGTGTTTATGTCTATATAGGTTTTCTCCGGGACATTAAAGTTCATAACAAAGTAACAAAGAACAAATCAACGGATGATGAATAAATAAAAATAAAATATAATAACATTAATGGTGAGGCTGTGACGCTCTTGACGGGTGTGTCATCACGTCTCTTTTAATGTGATTGTTTCTGTCTCTTTCTGTCTGGGAGGAATGAAATAGGGGGGGGGTTTCTCTCTCTCTCTCTCTCTCTCTCTCTCTTTCGTATAGTTAGTGATAAACTTTCACAGCGTCAGAGGAGTATATGCTGTGTCGTGAGCCACAGCATCAAATAAATGTTACTGTGTGGTAAGTTGAAGACAAACAAATATGAAAATGCGCAGATGGTGTTTTGGCCTTAGAGAGAAAGAGAGAGAACACACGCACACACACACACACACACACACACACACACACACGCAATCACCATTACTTGCTTATTGAAGGCGCTGTGATTGATGAAGGCAGAAACTGGCAGGCGGCGCAGGGTATTGTAGCACGGGGCCGGGTAAAGGCTTCCTCCACACGCCATTGTTAGTCGCCTCCCTCCTCCGTCGTGTGGTGGGACTGTGGGGCGGCTCAACCACACTTCTCATGGTTTTTTTTTCTTTTCCTCAATAAAGGAAAATTAAAATAAAGATACAGGAGTATTGATTTTATTTTTAGTGATGGTGTAAGAAGGATGGACAACAGGTTTTATTTATTTTTTATTTATTTTTGTTTTTGTTTTGATTTGATAGATATGAAGACATTAGCGTTTTTTTTCGTGGTTGTTAATAAAAGGTGATATATCTTTTTCACTCGTAGTTCCTTTGTTGTCTTGGTGGAGCTTTTATTTGTCGTTTTTTTTCTCAATAAGTAAATTAAAAGTAAATATGTAGATGTTGCTTTTGTTTCATATACTCGTTAGTAAAATTAAAAGTCTTGTTCTATTGTTATTTGTCGTCTCGTTATTCGTGTTGGTGGTTGACGTAGTGACAGCAATTTTTTTAACTCCATTAAAAAAAAAATTGGCTTCGTTCCTGGCGCTCGTTGTTAGTAGAATGTGATGCACCTCCCAGCTTACTATTGACTGTGTGAGTGACGGAGGGACGAATGACAGTCTTTATTTCACTTGATAAAATTTGTGAAGAAAGTTATAGAAATCATTAAGGTTGTTTCTGATATCCTAGACTCGTGTAGTGTTTAAATATAGTTAGATATATATCTTTATAACACCGCTTTTGGCCCATGATGGTACACTATTCGACACTGCACTCGACTATCTTCACTTCCTCAACTGCTGGGTGGACTTGGAGTACACCGAACACGAACTATCGACCTCCTAATACCAATGGTAAACACTGTGTCCACTCAGCCACCGCACCCCTAACAGAGCTCTAAGAATGGCCGCTGTCAGAAAGAAAAAGAAGTATAGTAATTGTAGGAAGGTTTATTACACCCCAGAATGGCTACTGTCAACAAGAGTGACGGATAGCTTGTGATAATTGCTGGTCTGTGTTGCTGAACTTGCTTGTTGCTCGTCACAATACTCATGAAAAATGTACGCTGGCATTCCTTCCTTATGTCGTATTACGTTCTAACCAAACCTAACCAAACCTAACCAACATGACCTAACCTTACCCGACTTAACTTAACCCGACCTGATCTAGCCTAACCTAATCTAACCCAACACCAACCCCATCTAACCTAACCAACCTAATTTAACCTAACCTAACCTAACCCAACCCAACCTTCACACTGTTATCGTAAATAAAATAAATATGCTGACAGGCCGATAGATAGAGGCAGCCACAGATAGATAGATATAGACATACACAGGCAGACAGTTAGATAGACAGAGCTAGACATACACAGGCAGATAGACAAACGTTTGGAGATATACAGACACAGACTGATAGACTGGAAGATACATACATATAGACAGATAGGCAGACATAGACAGACAAACAGAGACAAGCAGACAGACGTAGTGAAACGGAGATACATACACTTAAACACAAAGATTGCAATATACCCTGCAGACAGATATAGGTAGACAGATACAGGCAAACATATACAAGCACTGACAGACACAGACAGACAGAGATAGACAGACAAATATCACTGTCAGGATAAATATTAAACAATCCAAAAGTAGAATTTTCATCATAATAAACTATTCATTGTTATTTAAGATCATGAGAAGTTTCCAAAAATTCGTATATTTGGTTAAATAATGTAGAAATTATATTAATGAATTGGCAGCCCAACTATAACGAGGAACGGGGACTGCCACAAGATCCTCAGATCAAATTTTCTTCATTATTTAAGCAAATATAAGAACATTTGGACACTTCTCATGATCTTAAATAACAATGAATAGTTTATTATGATGAAAATTCTACTTTTGGATTATTTAATATTTATCCTGACAGTGATACAGCCAAAAACAGATCCACCAATCACAATCACCTTTACATACAGCCTTCCTTTACCAAGTATTGCCAGGTAAAATTGCTTGTACGAGACTCAGGGTGGGGTCGCTGGATTTTGGGCTGACTGTACATAGAGTCAGGCAGACATATAAATAGACAAACCGGCAGACATAGACAGACAGACAGACAGACAGACAGACCAGCAGACATGACAGACAGACAGACAGGTAATTACTATACGTCACAGAGTTATCCCCTCCCCCTTTTCCCCCCACAAACACTAATGAACCCAATTTAATAAAGCCAATTAATTAGATTCCTAGTTTAAGGATTTCTTAATATACAAAGTTTAGTATTAAGTAATTAGGTTCATTATTACATAACTGATGAATGAATCAGGTTGTAATCTGGCTGTTAAATTGTGTTAGGCAGGTAGTTGCCAGACCTGAGGCTCAGGTTAATTACCAACTTCCACCCCTAATGACTTTCGCAACTTTTAAGGTTTTTTCCTAATTACTCCGGAGTATGACAAAATATATAATGAATCAACGTTTTGGATTTGTAAGTGTCAATAATTCTGGCAAATGACAGAAAATCAACATTGTGTCAGTAATTTTGGCATATGACAAGATAAAATTAATCAGTATTCAGAATTAGTAAAGGTTAATTAATTTGTCATAAAAACAATAAGTAATGAGAAATGCTGCCAACAAAGTTGGCAGCATTTAGTTAAGTTAACTATGAGGAAAAAATCACAGTGGCGGCGTTGAGTCTGGCAGGAATTATAATGAGGCAAAAGTTTGAAGTAAATTTTAAAAAAATATATAAACTTTTATTTAGAGTGAATTATGTTAGTTGAGAAGTGGACTGTTGACGGTGTCGGGTATACTGGGCGACGACTGTTGTGTTATTGATAAAGGCAATAATATGACGGAAGGAGAGAGAGAGAGAGAGAGAGAGAGAGAGAGAGAGAGAGAGAGAGATGGATGATGAAAGTTAATCATTGTTGTTGCAGATAACATTCTCCACCTTTAGTGGCCTGTACAGGTGTACACAAAAGAACTATACAGTGAACGATACATTGTGAACACTAAAGAACAAGACAAGATGATAAGACGTAATTAAAAATAAACAAATAAAACGAAGTTTATTTAAACAATGAAGAATGAGGATTTTTTTAAATTAATAATTAAGTTGAATATAAAAGTATAAAATTCGCTTACCGCAGGTAAGTCTCGTTCAAGATTCTTCGAATACTGCTGGAGACAGCTGGCAACTCAAGGCCGTTTGTTTGCTGTGGTACGCAGTAAAAATTATGAATGAATGTAAAAGCCAAACCAATACTTAAGCAATGGGACACTAAGTAACCAATCAGCGATCACTTTTACATTCAATCATAATTTTTACTACGTACCACAGTAAACAAACGGCCTTGAGTTACCAGCTGTCTCCAACAGTGTTCGAAGAATCTTGAACGAGACTGTACATAGCTATTACTAAGCGTGGGATACAGCTGTGTACTCAGGTAGTCCTCAGTCAGATTTGTGATTATTACTCTGATCAGTTATTGTAATGTTAAGAGTGAAGTGGACGGGGCAGAGGTTCCTCACTTACACGGCAGGTGTAGGAGTGTTGGGGCAGCGGTTCCTTAAGGTGGCTCCAATAATACCCTGCTCTACAATGTATAACTGTATATGTATATGTTTTTATTCATGGCATTGAGTTACAGATTAATACATTAAAAAACCTCCCAAAAACCAACCTTGTTGAAGAAACAAAACAGAGTGAGTGTTACATTTTTTGTGTGGGTAATATTATGAAGTATTATTAAGTTATTATTTTTAATTATTGATATATCGTACAGAGACTAATGCCCCTTGTCTCTTGTCATAACAGCGTGACTAATTAATTAAATTGAATTCAGAACTGTCAAACTGTGCTCTGTTATAGAAAGTAATTAGTAGTATGTAGATTGTTATGTAAATACCGTGTTTTAATAAAGATAATTGAGGTACATAACTCACTAAACTTATTCATTTATGAGGTTGTTGTATATACTGTATTATGGTTATGAGAGGGTTGTTGTTGTATATACTGTATTATGGTTATGAGAGGGTTGTTGTTGTATATATTGTATTATGGTTATGAGAGGGTTGTTGTTGTATATACTGTATTATGGTTATGAGAGGGTTGTTGTTGTATATACTGTATTATGGTTATGAGAGGGTTGTTGGCTGGTTATACTGTATTATGGTTATGAGAGGGTTGTTGTATATAATTGCATATGGTTATGAGAGGGTTGTTGTTGCATATACTGTATTATGGTTATGAGAGGGTTGTTGTATATACTGTACATGGTTATGAGAGGGTTAAGGTTGTATATACTGCATTATGGTTATGAGAGGGTTAAGGTTGTATATACTGCTGTATTATGGTTATGAGGAGGGTTGTTGCTGTATATACTGTATTATGGTTATGAGAGTGGTTGTTGTATATACTGTATTATGGTTATGGAGAGGGTTGTTGCTTGTATATACTCGTATTATGGTTATGAGAGTGGTTGTTGCTGTACATAATTGTATTATGGTTATGAGAGGGTTGTTGCTGTATACTGTATTGGCGTAGGTTATGAGAGTGGTTGTTGTTGTATATACTGGGTATTGGCGGTTGGCGAGAGGGGTTGTTGTTGTATATACTGTATTATGGGTTAGTGAGAGGGTTGTTGTTGTATATACTGTATTATGGGTTAAGTGAGAGGTTGTTGCTGTATATACTGGTAATATGGTTATGAGAGGTTGTTGGGTATATTACCGGGTATTGGCGGTTATGAGAGGGTTGTTGTTGTACATGTACCGTATTGGCGGTTAAGGAGAGGGTTGTTGCTGTACCGTATTATGGTTATGAGAGGGTTGCTGCTGTATACATACCTGCAAAAATATGGGTTATGAGAGGGTTGTTATTGTATATACCGTAATATGGTTATGAGAGGGTTGTTGCATATACTGTATTATGGTTGGCGGGAGAGGGTTATTGTATATACTGTATTATGGCTATGAGAGGGTTGTTGTTTGTATATACCGTAATATGGTTGGTTATGAGAGGTTGTTGTATATACCGTATTGGTTATGAGAGGGTTGTTGTTGTACATACCGTATTATGGTTATGAGAGGGTTGTTGCCAGACATACCGTATTGGCGGTTTTATGAGAGGGTTGTTGTTGTATATACTGTATTATGGTTATGAGAGGGTTGTTGTTGTTGTATATACTGTATTATGGTTTTGCGAGAGGGTTAAGCTTGCTGTATATACTGTATTATGGTTATGAGAGGGTTGTTGTTGTATATACCGTATTGCGGTTATGAGAGGGTTGCTGGGTTGCATATACTGTATTGTTGCGAGAGGGTTGTTGCTGCATATACCGTATTATGGTTATGAGAGGGTTGTTGCTGTATATACCGTATTATGGTTATGAGAGGGTTGTTGTTGTATATACCGTATTGCGGTTGCGAGAGGGTTGTTGTTGTTGTATATATACCGTATTATGGTTATGAGAGGGTTGTTGTTGTATATTAATTTCCTGTAATATGGTTATGAGGGTTGTTGCATATACTGCATTATGGTTATGAGAGGGTTGTTGTTGCATATACTGTAATATGGTTATGAGAGGGTTGTTGTATATACTGTAATATGGTTATGAGAGGGTTGGTTGTTGTATATACTGTATTATGGTTATGAGAGGGTTGTTGTTGTATATACTGTATTATGGTTTTTGAGAGGGTTAAGTTGCTTGTATATACTGTATTATGGTTAAGGAGAGGGTTGTTGTATATACTGTATTATGGTTATGAGAGGGTTGTTGTATACTGTATTATGGTTATGAGAGGGTTGTTGTTGCATATACTGTATTATGGTTATGAGAGGGTCGTTGTTGTATATATGTATTATGGTTATGAGAGGGTTGTTGTTGTATATACTGTATTATGGTTATGAGAGGGTTGTTGTTGTATATACTGTATTATGGTTATGAGAGGGTTGTTGTTGTATATACTGTATTATGGTTATGAGAGGGTTGTTGTTGTATATACTGTATTATGGTTATGAGAGGGTTGTTGTTGTATATACTGTATTATGGTTATGAGAGGGTTGTTGTTGTATATACTGTATTATGGTTATGAGAGGGTTGTTGTTGTATATACTGTATTATGGTTATGAGAGGGTTGTTGTTGTATATACTGTATTATGGTTATGAGAGGGTTGTTGCTGTATATACTGTATTATGGTTATGAGAGGGTTGTTGTTGTATATACTGTATTATGGTTATGAGAGGGTTGTTGTTGTATATACTGTATTATGGTTATGAGAGGGTTGTTGTTGTATATACTGTATTATGGTTATGAGAGGGTTGTTGTATATACTGTATTATGGTTATGAGAGGGTTGTTGTTGTATATACTGTATTATGGTTATGAGAGGGTTGTTGTTGTATATACTGTATTATGGTTATGAGAGGGTTGTTGTTGTATATATTGTATTATGGTTATGAGAGGGTTGTTGTTGTATATACTGTATTATGGTTATGAGAGGGTTGTTGTTGTATATACTGTATTATGGTTATGGTGGAGGTTATGCTGTGTATGTTTGTCTTATATAATGATATATTGATAAAACAAGTAATGATCGCTTTAACGATAATAGTTGTAATGAATAAATACTACAACTTCTTTAATAATAACAATAATAATGATAATAATAATAATAATAATAATAATAATAATAATAATAATAACAATAATAATAATAATAATAATAATAATAATAATAATAATAATAATAATAATAATTTACTTGTTACATCTGCGTCAAGCATGATGTAAGTTTGAGCGCTTCCCGATCAACAGCAACGAGATAGACCTTAAAATGCTGTACGGTAGCTCCCCCTGGCAGCCTCACCGCGTATTTAATAGCGAACATAACACTACGTTTCGTGGACATGACGCCCTGCTTCTGTTTCTTGAATTTGAACGCGATCCAATCAGCACTTAAATTGGTATGACAGTTTTGACGTTTGCCCCCCCACCCCCTAGCGGCCTACCTGTGCACTGCAATCTCTAGCGGCCTACCTGTGCACTGTACCTGTGCACTCTCTAAGCACCCAGCAACGCCTCTAGCGGCCTACCTGTGCACTGTAATCTCTAGCGGCCTACCTGTGCACTGTAATCTCAGCGGCCTACCTGTGCACTGCACCTCTAGCGGCCCACCCACCCTGCACCCTAGCGGCCTACCCAGCACCGCAATCTAGCGGCACCTGTGCACTGCAATCTCTAGCGGCCTACCTGTGCCTCTAGCGGCCTACCTGTGCACTGCCCATCTCTAGCGGCCTACCTGTGCACTGCAATCTCTAGCGGCCTACCTGTGCACTGCCCATCTCTAGCGCCCTACCTGTGCACTGCAATCCCGAGCTGCCTACCGGTGCACTGCCCTTCCTATGCGACCTGTACCTGCCACTGCCCTCTCTAGGGGCTGGCCTGTGCACTGCCCTCCCTAGGGGCCTCACTGTGCACTGCCCTCCCTAGGGGCCTAACTGTGCACTGCCTTAACTTGCGGCCTAAATGTGCACTGCCCTCCCTAGGGTCCAAACTGTGCACTGCCCTCCCTTGGGTCATAATTGTGCACTGCCCTCACTTGTGGCCAAACCATTCATTTGATAGGAACCCAAGTTCCAGAAATCTAAATTAATACAGCGACAACCTCCAAACCTAGATGTTTAACCTGGGCGTAACTGTTAACAGTGTACGGTACAGACAGTGGGTTACCGTTATAGAGGTCATTTATTAAAGTTGACCGTACATGATGCCTTATTATACAAATAAGTGTGTGTGTGTGTGTGTGTGTGTGTGTGTGTAACAACAATAATAATAATAATATGATAATTAACGGTTTACCGAAAGAGCATGGCAACCAGAAGGCTGAAAATATACAGTTACATAATTGGGGAATGGGCCACTTGGCTGACAAATAATATACAAGATAACATAAGTGATACAAATATAATAATATATAATAACAAGGTGGGGGAAGGCCATACTGCAGGGCATTTCAACAGTGACAGTGCAAAGAAGTAATATTGGTTGGTAGTGAACAGACTGGTTAATGACAAGGTGTTGATAATTTTTACAATGGTTGGGACTGGGCTGTTCTTTTTGCGATCAGTATGTACTCGCGCATGTGTGTGTGTGTGTGTGTGTGTGTGTGTGTGTGTGTGTGTGTGTGTGTGTGTGTGTGTGTGTGTGTGTGTGTGTGTGTGTGTGTGTGTACACGCGAGTGGGCACGTGTTTGTGCGTGTGTAACGTTGATAATGATAATAATAATAATAATAATAATAATAATAATAATAATAATAATGAAGAAATGACATAACGAAAACGTCTTGCAGTAATTGAATTTTGAAAGCAGGCTATTAGAAGCAACAGAAAGGAGAAAATATAATGAGAAATAAGTGTGTTGCCAAAATGCAATATTCCTCCGACAATGAAAACAAACTCAGGTGATGTGATTAGCCCCCCAGCCTTGCGCTACTCGGGCCCTGCTGAGGCGATTATGTTTTTCCATCAACTTAGGTATCATATGATTTTACGATTCATGGGTGCATGCATGTGTGTGTGTGTGTGTGTGTGTGTGTACGCGTGCGTGTGTGTGTGTACGCGTGCGTGTGTGTGTGTACGCGTGCGTGTGTGTGTGTGTGTGTGTGTAATTTACCTTTTTACGTGCCTTTATGATTGAAATATTTAACTGTGTTAATAGGGAATACCACACACACACACACACACACACACACTATTATTATTATTATTATTATTATTATTATTATTATTATTATTATTATTATTATTATTATTATACTACCAGCGATGCCGCCAAAGCCACACTGACTGTGGAATGAGCGTTTTGGGAACAAACACGTAAAATGATACACAGGAAGTGGTGAACTCAGGGAGTGGTGGACGTTTTCTTTCTTTCCTTTTAATAACACCCGTAGGATACGGTAGGACTACTTTATAATTTCAAAGCATCCCACTGTTCAAGCACGCGCTCAACTGTTGCGTGCAACGACAGCCATCGAGTGGCACAAGCACGTAAGATTTTGTGTGCCTTAAGGTCCAGAAAAGTTTGGGCAAGTTTAAGTTCATATTTCCTTTTGGCACTATGGGAGAAGTGTGTATAAATATTTCTGATGAGGTCTTCGCAGTGTCGTGGTAGATATTTTACTGATTCTGATGCACATAAGTGAATGCTATAACAAATTTACATTTATTTTAATATATAAAATTTTATTCTTCGATGACGTGGCACACGTATGAACATTTAACATAATATAAGGTATTAAATAAATCAGCCATATTAATATATTACAATAATATTTATTCAAATTTCAATGTAGAATAAAGCTCATTTTGATTGGTAGAATTTATGAAGAATGGGCGTAGAATGTGTCTAGAACGTGGTCTTATGGTGACTAATTGGCAACTAAAAAGCCACGTTACTTGCCAAAGGTCAGTAGAAGACTACAAATCGGCAATGCTGTATACTAGTACTACTATGTTGTCACTCGGAATCGAGTATGACGATCATCCAGCTATGATACAGTGATGCGAGTTATTAGGGATGTCACCTTCGTTGGTAAGCTCCGAGGTAATTCAAGAGGCCGATCTGTGCCTGATTTAGACCTGTGGAGGCCCATGGGCAGCCTCTTTGTGGAGGCCTCCCTCATTATAACTACCCAAGAGGGTGGGGTGGCGAGTGAAGCGAGCCTAAATATTTGGGAGTTCCGGGGGGCGCTGTAAGCCCCCCGGGAAAATTTTGAAATTTGAACACTTCTTTGGAGAATTTTGAAGCCATATGCAGTTATATTGAGGAAATTAGAACACAGCGCCCTGATGGCATTCGTAATGGAAGTGATAATGAAAAAAATATTTTATTTGTTTTTTTTTTAATCTCAATTTCGTTATTCCATGTAGTTCATTTTTAATCAATATATGTTTGTGGAATTATGAATATATTATTTGCAACACAAACAATAGCATTCATTAAAAATATACGGTTCATAGGAAAACCAAGTATTCATGAATTTCAAGGAGTAGCTAGCCTAATTTCTATCACGCTTCTTGCTGAACATAGTTTTACGTGATGGAATAGATAAACATGAATTTTAAAGAATGAAAATAAAAATAATCCAAATGACTAAACAAATAAATAAAATATTGTAATATGTGGAGGCCCCCAGATTGTGGAGGCCCCTGGGCAGCTGCCCACTTTGCCCACTCCTGAATCCGGCCCTGAGGCCGATATGGGACCGGCAGGGCCGTCCGCAGATGTTGCACGTGTGGAAGGCTACACCTTCTCGTGTGGTGCTCTTCCAAGCCTTACCGTGTGGAGTAAGGGTTGTGTTTTTTTTCACCCCTTTCTGTGGGGGAATCATCTTTTATCATCGTGGGAGTGTTTCCCCTTCTCCACATGAACCTCGGTCCTGATAGCATAGATGGCATTTTTCACCAAATATTTCTTTCCACTCACCAGGATCGGACCATACTCATTATCATCTGGGACATACAGCTCTACTTCATAATTGTTTTGTCCCCGATGACTTATAACTTTTCTCATAAGGGGTGAATTTTCATACATTCTTTTACTTACAATCTTGTTACATTCCTCATCGGACAATGTTTGCTTTTTGTCCAACCTTTTGTGATTGCCGGCCTTATTTATAATTTTCTGTGTTTTCTCAACCTTGGTCCTGATGAATTTCACGACTTCTTGTACTTTTTTTTTTTTTCCTTCTACTACCACAGGGTCTGTTTAGGTTTTATGATCCGGCACAAAAATTTCCACATGGTAGCGCTTTTTCATAAAACGCATATTTTCTCCCTGATAACCTACGACAATATTTCGGACCAGATTGGGATCATCATACATTTTATAAGAAAAAACCTTTTTGCGTTTTCCTTTAGTGTCTGGTTGCCATATTTCTTTGACTAATTTTTCAAGTAATAGTTAAACATCTATCACTTTTCTCGAGATACCAGTGAGTATTGTTTTGTTAGGGTCAATGTCTTTTGGGGGGAAATGTATGTCTACACAAAAGTCGCGGCCGACACGGGCAATCGTTTCACCGTATTTTCCATTCATAATATCCCGACAAGACTCAGGGATACTTATCACCTTACATATCGTATCTTTTGACGGCACGAAGATGGGGACTTTCTCGGGGGTGTGGACATCATCGTTGGCGTTAGGGACTTGATCTGGGGTCCGTTGGGGTATAGCTTCACTACATGTCCCCTTATTAAATCTTATTTCCCTCCGAGATCCTCTCCTTTTTTGGCCCCAAATATAAGCAAACGTGGTAGCGCCCAAGGCCAGAATTACTCCCATATTAATTATCATTATTGACTCGAAACTAACTTTTTATTTATCCAACTGTTCAAGAATGTTTTAATATATTTTGATTTGTTTTTTCTTATTTGCAATGCTATTAAGAGGACCGGTGAACGGCCACTTTTCTGGGGTGGGGGGATCAATATTGAGAGAGGTAATATTTGGGAGAGGGTTCATAACCGACAGGATCCATCCCCCCAAAGGAATTTTATACAATTATATTTATCCCTCTATTTTTACCTCAACTTACGCCCTTACTTCAAAAAAGTCTATGTCAACCTTTTTATCATATGGCTAACATATAAAAGTTAAGGCTCCGCAAAGGATGATCACGGAGAGAAACCGTTATAGATAAATCGTGATTTTTTTAATCATCATAATTTTTTCTTAACTGTTGATAAACTGATTTAGAATAACTAATGACTTGCCATCTGTCTGCCAGTAAGTTAGCTAGGTTGGATACCCAGCATTGCACTACCCACACCACTATTCTTGGCCAAAATTCAATAAATATGCAAAAAATTACCTTGTGTACCTTGTGTAGTGTAGTGTACCATGTGTAGATAGTATACCATGTGTAGTGTAGTGTAGATAGTATACCATGTGTAGTGTAGTGTAGGTAGTATACCATGTGTAGTGTAGTGTAGATAGTATACCATGTGTAGTGTAGTGTAGTGTAGATAGTATACCATGTGTAGTGTAGTGTAGATAGTATACCATGTGTAGTATAGTGTAGGTAGTATACCATGTGTAGTGTAGCGTAGGTAGTATAACATGTGTAGTGTAGTGTAGATAGTATACCATGTGTAGTGTAGTGTAGATAGTATACCATGTGTAGTGTAGATAGTATACCATGTGTAGTGTAGATAGTATACCATGTGTAGTGTAGTGTAGATAGTATACCATGTGTAGTGTAGTGTAGATAGTATACCATGTGTAGTGTAGTAGTATACCATGTAGTAGTGTACCATGTGTAGTGTAGTGTAGATAGTATACCATGTGTAGTGTAGTGTAGATAGTATACCATGTGTAGTGCAGTGTAGATAGTATACCATGTGTAGTGTAGATAGTATACCATGTGTAGTGTAGTGTAGATAGTATACCATGTGTAGTATAGTAGTGTATACCATGTGTAGTGTAGTATAGTATAACATGTGTAGTGTAGTGTAGATAGTATACCATGTGTAGTGTAGTGTAGATAGTATACCATGTGTAGTGTAGATAGTATACCATGTGTAGTGTAGATAGTATACCATGTGTAGTGTAGTGTAGATAGTATACCATGTGTAGTGTAGTGTAGGTAGTATACCATGTGTAGTGTAGTGTAGGTAGTATACCATGTGTAGTGTAGTGTAGATAGTATACCATGTGTAGTGTAGTGTAGATAGTATACCATGTGTAGATAGTATACCATGTGTAGATAGTATACCATGTGTAGTGTAGATAGTATTCCATTTGTAGTGTAGTGTAGATAGTATACCATGTGTAGTGTAGTGTAGATAGTATACCATGTGTAGTGTAGTGTAGATAGTATACCATGTGTAGTGCAGTGTAGATAGTATACCATGTGTAGTGTAGATAGTATACCATGTGTAGTGTAGTGTAGATAGTATACCATGTGTAGATAGTATGCCATGTGTAGTGTAGATAGTATACCATGTGTAGTGTAGATAGTATACCATGTGTAGTGTAGTGTAGATAGTATACCATGTGTAGTGTAGTGTAGATAGTATACCATGTGTAGTGTAGTGTAGATAGTAGTGTAGTGTAGATAGTATACCATGTGTAGTGTAGTGTAGATAGTATACCATGTGTAGTGTAGATAGTATACCATGTGTAGTGTAGTGTAGATAGTATACCATGTGTAGTGTAGTGTAGATAGTATACCATGTGTAGTGTAGTGGAGATAGTATACCATGTGTAGTGTAGTGTAGATTGTATACCATGTGTAGTGTAGTGTAGATAGTATACCATGTGTAGTGTAGATATTGTATTATTCACTATCTTCATCGAACCGTCACCACCATGGACCACAGCTTCTCAAGATGACACACACACACACACACACACACACACACACACACACACACACACAGATGGTCTTGACTTTACCAGACCATCACGTGAGAGGCCTTAGGCTGATACACAGACGGACAGTTTGACTTTAATGGTTTGACAGACAGAAAAACAGATAATTGGGTAGCATTAATGGATGAAAGACAGACATTTTGATAAGAGACAGACAGATAGACATTTCATTTAAGTGTTCGATAGACAGGTTTGACAGAGAGGTGTTCTATAGTCAGGTGTTGGACAGAGCCAAACACCACGGTCACAGGTACAACAACATGGAGATCCGTTAACTGTATTACCCAGAGTTTATATTAGATGATCCAGTGAAGATCCGACCACTGTTACCATAATAAGCAAGCTCTCTGGCAATCCTCTCAACATTGTTTCTCATCTGGTAATAATAATAATAATAATAATAATCATAATAATAATAATACAAAGTTTCGTATATTTTCCTTTCTATTCATTTATATTCAGTTTCTTATCATCAGAGTAATATCAGATGAAAGTATAATAAAACAGAATTACCTGATATATGCACATAAAATATTTCCAAAAGCTGCGTTGGTGTCAGTCCGATAATATTATAGTCATTCCTCACAAATTCCTCCTATTTTATATTCAGACCTGTATATATATATTTTTTTCTTGTATTTAATCAGAGTATTTCAAGAAGATTTTGCGGGGGGTGGGGTGTAAAGTGTAGCCTCCGGTTCCACAAGGGTTTATAGTTTTTAAGGGGAATACTTCTCCCACGTAAAGATTATAGTTTTATGTCTAGCTGGTTGTCTTATAGTAAAAAATAAATAACGTACATCCAAAATTGTCATCGAAAATGAACGTGTCTAGTTAAGGTATTTCTAAGTGAACGTATGTCGATAAGGGATTTATAAGTGAACGTATGTAGTTAAGGAATTTCGAAGTGAACGTAAAGTTACCTCAAAGAGTTTCTTTACCCGGTATGGTGACGTTTACGTATACATGTAGCAAGGTCGCAATACGAGAGTAAACTTATGATTATATGCGTAGTAGTCTTGTAACAATGGAGCTGATTGGTGGAAAAGATTCCAAGACGGAATTTCGCTTGGCAACAATGAAAAATAAATATATAAATATAATATATACGTGATATAAGTAATACACTGTTACTGAGACTTCAGTGGCCATTCATCCCTCTACTTTCACATACACTTAATTTTTCTCCGCTGGCCATCCTTATATTTTCATGTCATAAAGTTCCATTTTCTTGGTAAAAAATCGGTCTGTCTTAACTTGCATGTATGATTAAGCTTGTATATACTGTAGTGTTTTTATTAAGGTTCTTCTATACATAAAGAGTAAAAGTGACTTGGGAAGTGTTTAGAAATGACTACATCTCACAAAGACACAGAAGCTTCCAGGTTACTTCAGTAACCAGACGACGGAGCGAGTGTAAAGGTGTTCACCTTACCTCTGGGGCCGGGACCCCCTCTACCCCGTCTCCTGGCGTCCAGCACCCGAACTTGTCCTCCAATTATAAGACTACTACCTGTGCATTGATAAGTCTAGTATTCCGTCCTTGTACCTCGTTAAGATAATCTCCTACAATGTCGAGACGAACCATGGACGTTATTTTAGTATTTTACCTTAAGCCATAGAGTCAGGTACATGATCACACCTTCGGTTACCAGGAAAAACTATGGTAAGAAGGTCGGTGAATCTGAACTCCCACTGATATGAATACAATGTGATCCCCAACAGAAGTAATCTACCTTATGCAGCTTTTCCTACGTAATCAGATTATATTTTGGATCATAAAGAAAAGATTATAGTTCACCCGATTCTTGGAAATTAACATTAATATTATTACCACGGGCGAGTGGTTTATGTACACGAAGTGAGTTTAATACTTCATTAACCACAGAGTATATTGGCACCCCACCTCACACTGTTCTTCACATACATACATACATACATACATACATACATACATAACTAAATACACACACACGCTATGTATATGTCAGAACACAGTACACGATGCTCTCTCTCTCTCTCTCTCTCTCTCTCTCTCTCTCTCTCTCTCTCTCTCTCTCTCTCTCTCTCTCCATGCAACACACCTTCACTATGTCAGGCTACAGTACACTCTGTTGTCTGGCCAACTGACAACACGGGAAAGTTTGGGTATGGTAGAGCGTGTTTACTCCTGTGTGGGTTGTGACAGACTGACAGACATACACACTGAAAGACTGACAGCCAGGCATACCACTGTGTATTCACCTGGGTGTGCGTACCTTCACTATCAGGAGAGAGAGAGAGTCTAATCTAACCCAACCTAGCTTAACTGCAACCGATATAATTTAGTCAACCTTAACCTTACCTAACCTAATGGATAATTCCGTAATGGATGTCTGGGTTAAGATTCAGTAATGGGTGAATGGAAAAGGTTCATTTATTGTCAAGTCTTTACAATGGGTAAAAGGTTAAGAATGGGCAGCCGTGGTTAATGGATGTAAATGGCGAGGACAGGAATGGACAGGCCCGGTTAATGGGTCTCGTGTGTGTGTGTGTGTGTGTGTGTGTGTGTGTGTGTGTGTGTGTGTGTGTGTGTGTGTGTGTGTGAGCAGCCTGTCTCCCCCTGATAACAAAACTCTCTTATTAACTTTCATTCCGAATTTAATTGCTTCCTCGGGTGAAAATCGGAATAAAATCGAATAATTATCTAAATTTAATGGAGTAAATCATTCTCTCTCTCTCTCTCTCTGTTCCTTCGCTTTAAAACATGTATATGAAAAGGGAACAGAGTGGTGTATGTATGTATGAATGTATGTATGTATGTATGTATGTATTTATGTATGTATGTATGTTATGTATGCTATGTATGTATGTAACTAATATAATTTATCCCATATAACATTACTCAGCGCCAACGGGCAGTGAGTAGAGCCTGGCATTCTACATACCTCAAACCCACAAGGACACATTGATAGATATTCCGCCACACTAACGTTCTATCGCCTGCAGTGGCTCTAAAGAGTTTGTTGTCGGTGTCCTGATACACACACACACACACACACACACACACACACACACACACACACACACACACACACACACACACACAAACACACACACACACACACACATACACACACACGTATAATATGCACTTAAAAATGCAGATAAAAGAATCACTTAAGTTATAACCAGAAATAGTACCAAGGGGGAATGAGTTGCTTTCTAGGTAAACAAGCATAAGGCAATTAGTTTACCTGTCACCCCTAATTAACTCCGGAGCCGGGAGGTAATTACCCCCACAAGACACCTGAGCACCGACTTTGCGCTTCTCAATTCATCAAAATCCCCCAGCTAGGCTGCCTAAGGCTTCATTAATTAAGGTGTAGCACGGTAGGAGGTGAAGCCAAGGTGTTCATCATCGTTCAAGATCCCCGGTAAGCGAGGTCGTTTACGTGTGAGGTCGAGGCCAATGAGAGGGCTTTCTTGTGAGGTCGAGAGCCAATGAGGGGGCTTCTTGTGAGGTCTAGGCCAATAAGGGGTTTTCTTGTGAGGTCTGGGCCAATGAGAGGGCTTTCTTGTGGAGTGGAAATCAGTGAGAGGGCTTGAGGGCAGGGGCTTTCTTATGCGGCTTTCTATTGAAGTCTGTGACGCAAGACGCATGACACACAAGATGCATGACACACAAGACACATGACACATAAGACGCATGACACAAGACACATGACACATAAGACGCATGACAAACAAGACACATGACACAAAACGCATGACGCACAAGACGCACAAGACGCATGCCATACAAGACGCATGGCACAAGACACATAACACAGAAGACACGACACACTAACCACATGACAAGCAAGACACATATAAGACTCCCAACACAGGCACACAAGTCACAAGAAACATGACACACAAGACACAGACAGGCAGACAAGACGCAAAAACACATGACGTATCTATTCCATAATGGTGTCATCTCGTGCATCCCAAAGAGGTTGTCGGTAATTACGGTGTTATGCCCCCTCCCTCCTCCCCTCCCCCCAAAGACATCTGCGTAGTTCATAGTTGAATTTATAAACACGTGCATCAATATTTTTTTTCTTCATAATACTTAATAATTTCTTTCTGGTTTTAGTACTGAAGAGGAGACTAATTAGGGGGTGAAAATGAATAAAATAGAACGATATAAAATGAAATCAGGTTATAAGAAAGGAGGGAAAATAGACCTAAAGAAGAGGATAGGTTAAAAGAAGGAAGCATTTTCTCTTTTCTCTTCTTCCATCTTCTCATGTTTCAAAATTTATTATCGTTTTTTTTTATCCATGTAATGAAACCTTGTAGCTGAGCATTGATTACTGGTGAAGGAACAGTTGTTGTTTCTCACATTCAGTAGAGTTTTAAATGTAAAAAAAAATGAACGAATATAAACAAAACACTTGGAATTTTAATATCAGGGTGAGTGGGCTGGGTGGGCTGCTTGGGTGGGTTGCTGGGTGGGTTGCTTGGGTGGGTTGGTTGGGCTGGGTGGTTGGGCTGGGCTGAGCTGGACCTCTAGGCTGGCAATAGTTTATGAATAGGCGGTATTACTAACCTCTTGCATAAAACACTTCTATACCTCTCGACGCTTTTCCCATACACTACACTACACTACACTACACTACACTACACTACACTACACTACACTACACTACACTACACTACACTATGATTATATGAATGGTCTTCCTATCACATTATCTGTGTCGATATAACTAAAATTATATTATGTTCACTTTACACTGGTAATAGTCACCTCATTCGGCTAACCTTTGATAAAGTGAACTTATACAGTTTTATAAGTGTACTTGATGTATAGAGTCATTGTTGTGTATTTCTGTAAGTTATCGTGTTTTAATTTATTTATAAGAAAACATCATAACTTTCCCTTAAATCTCTCTTGTATGTCTTAACACTCGATTTAATATGTCAATACTCATGTCTTAATTCTCAACAGGACCTTAACTCTCAGCATATCTTAACACTTAGCATGTCTTAACTCTTAACACCAGTAAGCTAATTCTATAAGGTATTCAGTTAAAAGACATCGTGAACCAGACATTCGTATTTCTCTTGATATTTAGAACACTCGCTTAAAGACCTTGGTTGATGAAGTGCTGTAACACGTCATAACATCAACATCTTATTGCTGATCAGAGGGTAAGACTCAATCTTCCAAAAGTAAACAAACCCATCAGCTGATCGATGGCGTCACCTGCTAGGCCTCTTCCTCCCCCACCCATCCCCCTATCCCCTCCTCCCTCTCCCCCCCTCTCCCCCCATCCTTGCCACCCTCCCCTACAAGGTCTACTACATCAGCCGGATCGATGACAGAAACGACCCGGGACTAAATGGGCGTAACATCCCAAATAATGAGCTCGATTACTTGTAAGATTTCGCGCGATATCAGGCGGATCAACGAGATGTATTACAGGTGAGACACGAGAGCACCTGTGGTTTAACTCCGCATTGAATCAGGATCATGTGAGGTATTATGCGCTAGATCCAGCAGCAAATGAGGAGTCCGTGGGTTATATCGCGGAATACCGAGGTCAATTATTTGCAAGATTCAGGAACCAACTGGAAGACCTTCGTTGTTAGTTACGCTTCGGAGGTAAGATTGGAAGATGGATTACAGTGGAAGATTCGCAAAGGTAGAGGTGGGGGGAGGGAGGGAGGGAGGGAGAGTGGGATGGACGGACAGAGGAGGAAGTTGGCAGCAAAGCAAGAAGGGTGGAGAGAGGCGCAGAAGATGAGGGAGAGGGGGGGGCAGAAGATGATGAGGGAAGGAGGAGAAGGAAGGAGGAAAAGGTGGGAGGAGGGGAGGGTGGTGGATGATATGGAAGGGGGGGGAATGAGGAAGAGGTGGGAGGATAGGAGAGGGAGGAGAAAGAGGTGGATGAAGTAGGGAGGGATAGAGGGTGGTATGGACGGACGGATGCAGGAGGAGGGAATAAAGGAAAGAGAAAAGGGAGGAAGGAGAGATGGCAGGACAGAAGGAGGAGGAGGAGAAGGAAAAGGGAGGGAGGGAGGGTGGAAGATGGCCCATGGAATATTCAGACCCAGCCGGGGTAATTTCGATCAAGGCGCCCTCAAGTGAGATCAGATTTAGCAGGCAAGATATCCGACTCATTTCTTAGCAATAATGCCATAAACGACGTGTGTGTGTGTGTGTGTGTGTGTGTGTGTGTGTGTGTGTGTGTGTGTGTGTGTGTGTGTGTGTGTGTGTGTGTGTGTGTGTGTTACCTTTATTGTAAGGTCATATTAGTGAGGTTATCTTTATTGCAAGGCTGATGAGTAATGTCCTTGTGGTGCTGGGTGAGTAAGGCCCATTTGGGGTGTTCTGGTGCTGGGTGAGGCGGCCCATCTGGTGCTGGAGTGAGGCCCATTTGGTGCTGGTGAGTATGTCCATCTGGTGCTGGGTGAGTAAGGGCCATCTGGTGCCAGAGGCGGCCCATCTGGTGCTGGTGAGTATGCTCCATCTGGTGCTGGTGAGTGGCACCCATCTGGTGCTGGGTGAGTAAGGCCCATCTGGTGCTGGGTGAGGTATAGGCGGCCCATCTGGTGCTGGGTGAGTACTCCAGGCCCATCTGGTGCTGGGTGAGTAAGGCCCAGGTGTTGTGAGTATGCCCATCTGGTGCTGGTGAGTAAGGCCCAGGTGTTGGTGAGTAAGGCCCATCTGGTGCTGGTGAGTAAGGCCCATCTGGTGCTGGGTGAGTAAGGCCCATCTGGTACTGGTGAGTAAGGCCCATCTGGTGTGCTGGGTGAGTAAGCTCCATCTTGGTGCTGGTGAGTAAGGCCCATCTGGTGCTGGTGAGTAAGGCCCATCTGGTGCTGGTGAGTAAGGCCCATCTGGTGCTGGTGAGTAAGGCCCATCTGGTGCTGGTGGAGTAAGGCCCATCTGGTGCTGGGTGAGTAAGGCCCATCTTGGTGCTGGGTGAGCCCATCTGGTACTGGGTGAGTAAAGGCCCATCTGGTGACTGGGCCCATCTGGTGCTGTGGTCCAGTCCCATGGTGCTGGTGAGTAAGGCCCATCTGGTGCTGGGTGAGTGGGCCCATCTGGTGCTGGGTGAGTAAGGCCCATCTGGTGCTGGTGAGTAAGGCCCACTGGTGCTGGTACTGGGTGAGTGCCCATCTGGACTGGGTGAAGGGCCATCTGGTGCTGGGTGAGTAAGGCCCATCTGGTGCTGGTGAGTAAGGCCCATCTGGTGCTGGTGAGTGGCCATCTGGTGGCCCATCTGGTGCTGGTAGTGAGTCTGGCACTGGGTGAGTAAGGCCCATCTGGTGTAAAGGCCCATCTGGTGCTGGGTGAGTAAGGCCCATCTGGTACTGGTGAGTAAGGCCCATCTGGTGCTGGTGAGTAAGGCCCATCTGGTGCTGGTGAGTAAGGCCCCACTAAGGGTGAGTAAGGCCCATCTGGTACTGGGGTGAGTAAGGCCCATCTGGTGCTGGGTGAGTAAGGCCCATCTGGTGCTGGGTGAGTAAGGCCTATCTGGTGCTGGTGAGGCCCATCTGGTGCAGGTGAGTAAGGCCCATCTGGTGCTGGGTGAGTAAGGCCCATCTGGTGCGGTGAGGCAAGGCCATCTGGTGCTGGGTGACCCATCTGGTGGTGGGCAGGCGCCCATCTGGTGCCAGTAAGGCCCATCTGGTGCTGGGTGAGTAAGGCCCATCTGGTACTGTGAGTAAGGCCCATCTGGTACTGGGTGAGTAAGGCCCATCTGGTACTGGGTGAGTAAGGTGCTGGTGAGTAAGGCCCATCTGGTGCTGGTGAGTAAGGCCCATCTGGTGCTGGTGGAGTAGGCCCATCTGGTGCTGGGTGAGTAAGGTCCATCTGGTGCTGGGTGAGTAAGGCTCCATCTGGTACTGGGTGAGTGGGGCCCATCTGGTACTGGTGAGGCGCCCATCTGGTGCTGGGTGAGTAAGGCCCACTTGGCCCATCTGGTGCTGGTACTGGTGAGTAAGGCCCATCTGGTGCTGGGTGAGTAAGGCCCATCTGGTACTGGGTGAGTAAGGCCCATCTGGTGCTGGGTGAGTAAGGCCATCTGGTGCTGGGCCCATCTGGTGCTGGGTGAGGCAGTCCATCTGGTGCTGGGTGAGTAAGTGGTGCTGGGTGAGTAAGGCCCATCTGGTGCTGGGTAAGGTCCATCTGGCACTGGGTGAGTAATCTGGTACTGGGTGAGTAAGGCCCATCTGGTACTGGGTGAGTAAGGCCCATCTGGTGCTGGGTGAGGGCCCATCTGGTGCTGGGTGAGTAAGGCCCATCTGGTGCTGGGTGAGTAAGGCCCATCTGGTACTGGTGAGTAAGGCCCATCTGGTGCTGGGTGAGTAAGGCCTAAAGGGTGGAGGCGTCAACTGTTGGGGTGAGTATGCCCATCTGGTACTGGGTGAGAGTAAGGCCCATCTGGTGCTGGGTGAGTAAGGCCCAGTAAGGCCCATCTGGTGCTGGGGAGTAAGGTCCATCTGGTGCTGGGTGAGTATGCCCATCTGGTGCTGGGGTGAGGCGCCCATCTGGTACTGGGTGAGTAAGGCCCATCTGGTGCTGGTGAGCCTGGCCCAGCTGGGTCCATCTGGTACTGGTGAGTAAGGCCCATCTGGTGCTGGGTGAGTAAGGTCCATCTGGTGCTGGTGAGTGGGGGCGGCCCAGGTGCTGGGTCCATCTGGTGCTGGGTGAGTAAGGCCCATCTGGTGCTGGGTGAGTAGCAAGTCCATCTGGTACTGGGTGAGTAAGGTCCATCTGGTACTGGGTGAGTAAGGTCCATCTGCTGGGTGTAAGGTCTCTGGTACTGGGTGGTGAGTAAGGCCCATCTGGTGCTGGGTGAGTAAGGCCCATCTGGTGCTGGGGTGAGAAGGTCCATCTGGTACTGGGGTGAGTAAGGCCCATCTGGTACTGGGTGAGTAAGGTCCATCTGGTGCTGGGTGAGTAAGGCCCATCTGGTGCTGGTGAGTAAGGTCCATCTGGTACTGGTGAGTAAGGCCCATCTGGTGCTGGGTGAGTAAGGTCCATCTGGTACTGGGTGAGTAAGGCCCATCTGGTGCTGGTGAGTAAGCGCTCCATGAGCAAGGCCCATCTGGTGCTGGGTGAGTAAGCCCATCTGGTGCTGGGTGAGTAAGGCCCATCTGGTGCTGGGTGAGGTTGGGTGAGTAAGGCCCATCTGGTGCTGGGGTGAGTAAGGCCCATCTGGTGCTGGGTGAGTAAGGTCCATCTGGTACTGGGAGTAAGGCCCATCTCTGGGTACTGGGTGAGTAAGGCCCATCTGGTGCTGGGTGAGTAAGGCCCATCTGGTGCTGGGTGAGTAAGGCCCATCTGGTGCTGGATGCATCAAGCGAGACTCGGGGTCCTGGTCCTCTGCCATTGACAGTTCCGATTAAGCGAACGTCTTTAGTGTCTCCCGCACGGCCTGTGTGTGTGTCTGTCTGTCTGTGTTAGAGAGGGAGAGAGAGAGAGGACCATGTCTCTGTGTGTGTGTGTGTGTGTGTGTGTGTCTGTCTGTGTCTGTGTGTAGAGAGGGAGAGAGAGGATCATGTGTGTGTGTGTGTGTGCCCTAAACACCGTCACATTATACACATCATGCAACACTCCCTGTTATTTCCTTCCCTCAATCAAGCTTATCTTGGCTCCTTAAAACACCAAAATAGAAGAGGGAATAAGGATAATTAAGTTAATAAACAGACACTAAAAACATGTATACAGACAAAAGAACAGTAATGACTTTATCCATGTTATCTCACCTGAGTAGGAAGTTCAGGTGAGGTAAAGCCATCGCTCTTCGTCCGTCCGTCTGTCCGTCTTAAACTTGATACATTTTCGACGTCTTCTGACAAACTGCCGGCTGGATATTGTTGAAACTTTACACAGCTGTTCCTTGGGTGACCTGCTTTCAAAGTTGTGGTGCATCAGTAAAGAAACTATCATCGAATTTTACATGAATGAACACACCATCACGTTCACTTAAGACACTGTGAACATGTCAACATTGCTCTCTCTCTCTCTCTCTCTCTCTCTCTCTCTCTCTCTCTCTCGGCGAATTAAGAGCTGGGGCAAGTCTCTCTACGCACTTAAAGTTCTTTAACTCTTACTCATTGAATGCAACTAGTTTAGGTCAAGGGATTAATGATGCAATGATGAACGTAACTTTTACCCTGTAGCTGAAATCTGCGAGTTGGTTAGGTTCTTCAATATCCCCAACAAAGAATAAATTTCAATTTACGAATCTCTGTAAATCCGGATCTTGAGTCTTAAAGTATTGAGGTTCGTGAAACAGTTTAAGCTGAGGAATACGTAATTAAATTGTATTCTGGCAGAGACTTCACCTAACCTAACCATTTATCTAATTTCTTATCACCCCATCAAACTGCCGAGCCACAAGGAAGGATGAACTAAGAAAAAAACGAGTCAATAGATCATAACAGATAAAAAAGAATATATAATTTTACTGGCTTTTGTTTACATTGATTATACGGATTTCAAAGAGTGTTCGTCGATTGAGAATCCGTATCCAGGACTCGAATTCCACTGGAGGGTTGTTGAATGTAAGAGGTGTTTTAAAGCCTTTGTGTTCTGCTCTTGCAAATTTACCTGCTGGATTGATGAGTTCAGGAAGACTTTGTAGTGGGTGTGTGGGGAGTCTCTGTAGTGGGGTGTGGGAAGGCTGTGGGAGAGTGAGAGAAGGCTGTGAGAGTGTGGGAAGGCTGTGAGAGTGTGGGAAAAGGCTGTGAGAGTGTGGGAAGGCTGTGAGAGTGTGGGAAGGCTGTGAGAGAGTGGGAAAAGGCTGTGAGAGTGTGGGAAGGCTGTGAGAGAGTGGGAAAAGGCTGTGAGAGTGTGGGAAGGCTGTGAGAGTGTGGGAAGGCTGTGAGAAAGTGAGAAAAGGCTGCGAGAGTGTGGGAAGGCTGTGAGAGTGTGGGAAAAGGCTGTTAGAGTGTGGGAAGGCTGTAGGTGTGGAAAGGCTGTGTAGTGGCTGTGTGAGTGTACAAAATCCCCATAAAGAATATATTTACTTTAAGTCCTTTTAGGCACCGTTAATCAGCCTGAAGCCCCTGTTTTTCTGACTGACTGACCAATGATGTTTTTTTCCCTAGTAGAGGAGTGCTTTACTAGCTTGACTCATATATTTTCGCTGCCAGGCGTACGACCAATCTCTCACTAACTCAGCTATGGCCATTCTTTTGGCTACCCTAGTTTTAATACAAACATAGACTCAACAAAGGAGTACGATTGTTGAGTGGCTACAGAACTCGCTTGCTGTCCTAATGGTCGCTGGTTTGATACAGGATACTCTCAGCCCCCCCAGCAATGAGCAGTACCTAACTTTGCGACTTGGAAATGAAGACGGTCGAGTGTATTGCCGGCCCCGCTGCCTCCTTATGTACCGAAGGCTTAGTATACAGTGTTCTATATCCACATTGTCCGTAATGGGCCGCCAAGCCACCTTCACTTTCCACAGGAGTCGGCAAGTTGCTTCCTCTGACGAAGATGATGAGTTGTCTTACCAAGGATGACCCCAGCAACTCAGGTCATCATTTACTATCTGCTCAGTGGTATATGTAAACAGACATTAGGCGGCTTTTAATACGCATAAGACCAATTAATAGTTGAGTTGCATATTGAAATTAATATCTTAATTATTGTTTATCTTTGAATCCTATTTTTCCCCAGTATTGATAGCCATAAGCCTCAAGAGCTGATAATTTAAGAGCAGTGATCCGTGAGACTCGAGGATAATTGCCCAGTACATAATTAAATACAAGTTATAACTTATGAATGAGAGGTGAATGGAAGTCCCTGGTGCAGATTCTCAGATATTCGTAGGGTAAATTTTCCCCGTGTTGGAGATAAGAGAATCCGTCTCCCTTTAGGGTTGAATATTTAACTTACGATTACTTGAGAATTCTAAGCTCTAATTCTTAAATGTTCGTACCTTCAGTATCTTACATTAATTAGAATTGTGAAGGACTAACCCAGAGGCGCATCTGATCTGCGCCACCAGAGACAGAGGTTCAAAATGGTGTATAAATAAAACTGACTCTACCGTAAATGTGTTTCCTCATTCGTAGTCAGAGGACGACCATCACGTATTCAGTTACCAAAAATAATACAAATACACAGGTGGAAATAAAGAATTATTTTCATATGTAAAAGAATTAACAGCTCGAGGTCTTGCTGTGAAATGGTTTGGTTATATTTATTTTATTCAGATATACCAAGAGAATGTGGTGGGTGGCCGAGTGGATATATCCTTCTCAGTCCACGCAGCTGTAGTACCTAACGTAAAATAACTTAACCCTACAGTCTCAGAAGAAAGGGGGGGGGGGGCGAGTGCAATGTCGGCCACGCATATCATCTACGAGTTGTTGGCAATTTTACAATGGTTGGGATTGGGCCGTTCTTATAGCTATCAGTACGTGGTCGTAAGGGATGGGTGTGGTTGTAGTGTCCAACAGCAATTCACGGGCGAGGTATCTAAGGTGGTAACAGGAGACGGTGGTGAAAATGGAGTTGAGAGGTCATTGTACTGAGCACCTCTTGATACGTGGTGTACGGGCGGGGGAGACGATAGTTTTGCACGCCCTTCTTCTGTACTCTTTCTAGGAGTCCTCGTGTGTGTCTCTTTTATGCGTTTGTGAGTGTGTACATAGTTAATGTACTTTTATGATTACGCTCAGGTCTAGCCGTAAGTACACACACACACACACACACACACGTGTACGTTAAAAACTCCTCTTCAGAAAACACCATTTTATCCCAGCTGCTGTACAATAACACACTAAGTAAGGCCCACCATCAGCCCTCCTGACTGGCCGTCCTCGCTACCTAAGCTAAAATAAGCTGATTACACCCGTCCAAGCTGTTAAGTACAGCTACATTTAGGAGGGTGAAAAAATATGATTATTTTTCGATTCACAAATTATAAAGATAATTTAGTTTTATGTTTTTGGTGAAATCAGTGTGGCCTTTGTGTGAACGTTTCAATTTCAGAGGAAAGTTCACTCATTTAACAAGATTTTTTTTCTGAAATTTCAGCAATATTCAAGATTATGATTGTCTTTATATGCTGAAACTCGAAAGGTTTATTGCGATTATTTTACTTCTTATAATAGGAAATAACGTTGATGTAATTCGGCAAAAAGTAAATATTTTCGCATAATAAATAGTTGGCGACTGAAATCTCAGTTACATTCACGGTCATTAATGTTTCTTAATGCGGGAATTACGAAGATTCAGTTTTTTTATTTCTGTATGGGATGAACATGAAATTTAGGGGAATGTTTGTGGTTAGGAGAAAATCTTGTATCCTGGCAGAACAAACAGACCGCGGCCCCTTATTACGACATATTGGTGGATTTCACACAGTAGTTTAGTTCCTGGAAGTAAATGTCATTCTGGTCATCATTTCACAGTTGTTTATATAAGAGTTTTGGCGTGATGACTGTCTCGGCCACTCTCCCTCGGCCACTCTCCCTCGGCCTCCTCCCTCCTCCATAAGTGTCGTGTTTGCGGGTCTGATGAGTGACTGTCGTAATAGGCCCCAATGTAACGTAACTCGGGTTCATGGGGACTCGGGCATCAGGACTGGGTTACATTTGAGCAGTTAGTGTTACTAATATAAAGTGAATTGGTTTTATTGAATTCGGGTTTTTAAAGGACCGTGCAGGGTCTCAGAGCACAGTGCAGCGCAACTTGTAAAAGAATGGTGAAGTGCTGTGTGTGTGTGTCTGTCTGTTGTAGTGTTTGATGACCTTACAACCGAGGTCTTGGGCAGCTGTCACCTGGTGTCCTTCTTAGGGCTTGTTTAGTGCATATCACCTGTTGCCCCGAGTTTCATTTTCATACTTAGTGATATATATATATATATATATATATATATATATATATATATATATATATATATATATATATATATATATATATATATATATAAACTGAGGCAGGACAATGATTATGTACTACTCGCAACACAAAACATTTTCATCATCGCCTTAATTAGCATTATATTATTCTAATAGCATTCATGACTATTAATATTAAACAAGGTGCCCGCAATACATTAGAATCAGTGAGTGAATAAATTTGATAACCACTAAAAAGGACTATATATATATATATATATATATATATATATATATATATATATATATATATATATATATATATATATATATATATATATATATATATATATATATAATCATTTTGAGTTTGTTATTCTTTATATTTATTACACTTACCATTATCATATTACTTGTTAAAACCTTAACACTTGTTAACAATAATCATAGCGACGACATGTTTACCGTAAAGTTAACAGTACCATGTTGAGACGCATGAGTGCTAAATTCTTCAGCAGACACGAGGGAAACTGTGTAAACTGGCACCTGTATGTGTTGAGTGCTAGCCAGTGTCTGTCTCTCACAACACGTCTGTCTGCACCTCCCCTTTGTCTGCGCCTCCCCTCTGTCTGCACCTCCCCTCTGCCACACGTCTGTCTGCACCTCTCCTCTGCCACACACACATTCAAATTAGGGCAACTCGGGGGTAGATATTTTACCTCGGGCCAGAAGACTTCCCTGATGGAACAATTAAAGGGACAGTCAAGCCAAATGACGTGGGTTTTAATTGCCTACCCCATAAGAGAACGCTTTTGTCGATTAATTCAAGGCAGTAAAAGAACACCTTCAGCATTTAATTCAAGTTATTAAAAGAACGTATTACCACTGAGGTATGAGAGAACGCCCCGAACCATTCAAGAAGGAGGCTGGCGAATGTTTGCCTGGCGTTGATTCCATCTTGACTTCAATGGTATCTATTTACTCTATGAGGCAGTGCGTGTAAATATGAAATAAGGTAAATGTGTCATGGTACATTGTATATAGGTTGTTGCAGGTGTTGTGGAGGAATGTACCTGTATTCTACCTGTCACGGAGCTGCAGGGTGACTCATTTACAGGTACACATAGGATTACAGGTAGATATATAGTTACAGGTACAGATACAATTACAGGTAGAGATACAATTACAGGTAGATATACAATTACAGGTAGAGATACAGTTACAGACACGGATCTAGCAGGACGATAACGGCCCCTGAACACGGAGCATCAATCATCACTCGAAAGAAGTAAAAAAGATACAATCTTTTCATCGTATCCGTGACGGTGTTGGTCTAAGGCACGACAACCTGTATTGATTATAATGAAACATCTTTGTGTGAGAGAGAGAGAGAGAGAGAGAGAGAGTGTGTGTGTGTGTGTGTGTGTGTGTGAGGGGGCTGTAAGGGCGGCGGTGCGGTGTAGTTTATTGGTCAAGGGATGGGAGGAAGAGGGAACTGTCCCACAAGGATTATACGAAAAGGGGGATTTGTGAAGAGAGGTTCTGAATTATTCACAAATGTTCCCCAACCGTTGAACTGGCTACTACTGCGTCAACACTGAAGCGAATTTACTCTTACTATTTTCTGACTCTCTCTGTCTGTCTGTCTTGATTTGGGTCATTACTGTAGAGAATATTATTACTAGTTTGTGTTTAACCCTTTGAGCAACGTGCCAACACCCATCCCATTTTGAGTGTACTAAATAATCCTAGTGAGTATTTTGACCCCCTTTGAGTACAATAAGTAAATTTCTTGAGTACGATGGCTTGACCCTACGAGGATATTTTCCGTGTGTAAGATAACCTTGTACTCAGGAGAAGTGTTTGTACTCAAATTGTTAACCGAGTTTGTAGATATAAGTAAATACATAATATACAGGTTAGTGTTTAGATATCTACTGTAATTAACCTCGAAACTTATGTATTTTGTGTGTAAAAATCACTACTTTTCTGTATCTTCTGTTTCACTCGGGGATTCAGACGTAACTCATCAGTGTTTTGTAGTGACTGTGGGTTAGTGTTTTCATAGACGAATATTTTGTGGACTCATGATGGAGTGAACCAGATAATTGTGTAGGTCAATGTTGGGTTCCTGGTTGAGGTTGTGTATATATGATAGATATATTGTGAAATATTGGGTGTTGTAGTACATCAAAACCTGATGCATTTTTTCCTAACGAAGTATAATGACATTTTAACATATTAGCTTATTCCAACATTCCAACATTCCATCTATTCCAACAACTTAACCTAACCTAACCTCATCACATCACAACATACATGTTTGTGTTTCACGCTAGATAGGTATAATTTCCATTAAGTTATGAAAGTAAACAAAACATTATTAGGTAAAACTGTTGGTTGCGTTTTAAGACTTGATCAGACGATGATCTCTATTTAGTGCGACAAATATATATATTTTTTTTAATGTTGTATCACATATTTTCTCTACATTAATAACTTTCATTAAATAAGGATGACACCTCTACTAACAACTTAACTGTGGTGTGTGTGTGTGTTAATAATAATACGGCATGAATAAAAATAGAGAAATATAATAAAAATAATAATAAAGATGTAATAGTATTTTTTATGATAGTAATGGTATTATAATATGATACAGTTGACAGTAGTAGTGCACACAGCAGTGTCGTAATTGTAAACATTAAACAATTTTATGGGGTCATTAGGCATAGTTTTTATCAGGTGGTGTTCTTGCCTCCCCTCACACCCAATTTGCCTCTCCCTCTCACCCCAACAAAAAGTAAATCCGGTTAAATTAAAGAGAAGTATTGCCTCGAACGCTGGTGTGGTAGCCGGGCGCCATACACCCTGCACTGGGCTGTATTTAACGTGGAAACATAATCCACATATTACCTTGTATTTGTTATTTGTGTACGACGGAATGTGAAATAGATTACCCGTTGTTGTTGAGTATTACGCCCGCTGATAATATTATATATGTATATAAATATGTATATACTGTATATATGTATTTACAAAATACTTCAGGCAAAACTATTTTTTTAAAACCATTTCAGCTGCAACGAAAGTAAGTGGCTTGTTGCCGGATTTCTGTCTCATTTCACTAATTGCATTCCACAATAGTTGTGTACAGAAATCCATTGCGATAACGTTGCAATTTGCACTTTTAGGCGTGAATTCAATTGGAATTTCCCGCGATGTGTTGGTGCAGTCGTAACTAGAAGCGTCGTCATCGTCTCTTCGCCATCGTCTCATCATCGTCTCACCAATTCAAAACACTTAAACATTAGGTGGCGGTGTGTTGTGTTGTGGGGTATAATCACAACTCTTAGATAATGTGTTTAATGCAACCATGTATGTTTTCTTTGTGTTTGAGGGATTAAGAGAGGGGGGAGAGGGAGGGAGAGAGGGGGAAGTGAGGCATTGGAAAGGGAAAGGGAAAAGTGGAGAGACGGAGTGGGGGTGTGGAAGGGAAGGAGGGAATGAGAGGGGAAGGGAAATGGAATTGGGAGAGGGGAAGGAGAAAGTGATAGGGAAAGGGGAGTGAAATGGAGAGAGAGGGGAGAGAAAGGGGAGACAGGGAGATAGAGAGGGTGGGGAGGAAAGAAGGGAGGGAGTTGTGTTGCTCTATCACAGTACTAGTGGTGTGTGTGTGTGTAATAATAATAATAATAATAATAATAATAATAATAATAATAAACGGTTTATTAATAGAGTTGCAGCCGGTGGCTGAAAATGTACAGACTTACATTTGATTTAGACAAAATGATATAATATGCATTGAATACATTTACAGGGCTGTACAGTACATAAATCAGGAGGTGTGTGTGTGTGTGTGTGTGTGTGTGTGTGTGTGTGTGTGTGTGTGTGTGTGTGTGTGTATATAAAGCCTCAAGGGTATAAGTGTGACCATATTTTATTTTCATATCCGTTCGTGCTATTTCTCTTCTCATTAGAATAAGTGAAGTTACACAACACTAAACCCTATTTGTTTTATGACCCATTTGGTTAATTAAACAAAAACGCAAGGCCAGGAAACACCTTTTTTTAAATTAATGAACCTGTGTTGAACTTTTTTTTTTACAGTTCATCTCCGTGCTATGTTTTTTTTATACTCTTTATATATAGTTCATCTCCGTTTTAACATGAAGTCACCTCGATATAACGTTCTTATATGTCTCTCGCTCGTCCTGTTAAAAAAACATTTAGTTATCAAAGAGTGAACTTAGGTGAGATGTTGTGTAGCTGCTGGTTTCTTTTTCAGTTCTCTAATGCCACCAGCTATCATTACCTGCATAAATTACTCTCTTACGAATGAATATGTGTGTGTGGGGGTGGGGGTGGGGGTGGGGGGGTGGAGGGTTGGGGGGGGTGCGTGTCAACTCCGTATTACTCAAACAGTGACGACTTACATTACGGCCAGACAGACATGTAATCTAGGGCACGAAACGAAGTCGTCAAGGTGAGACCAACACGCGACCACCAGCGGGATGACAGGGTTGTGGCTCACCAGCCTCTACTGTACTAACAACCTCTCTACCTCGCGTTACCTCACTCAACCTCTCTACCTCGCATGACGTCACTCGGCCTCTCGACCTCGTGTGACGTCATTGAACCTTTCGGCCTCTGTTGGCGTCACTCAATCCTTCGACCTCGCGTTACCTCACTCAACCCTTCAACCTCGCATGACGTCACTCGGCCTCTCGACCTCGTGTGACGTCCCTCTTAATACCCTGTTGTTGTTGTTGTTCCTGATTGTACAGTTTTAAGGTTGATCACCGTCTTGAGGCAGGAGTCACTACTACAGTGAGTCAGTGGCCGGACAACACTACAGCTTGGGAGAATTTGAGGAAGGTGTTGGGTGTTCCTGTAGCGTCTAGGTGTTGGGTGTTCCTGTAGCGTCTAGGTGTTGGGTGTTCCTGTAGCGTCTAGGTGTTGGGTGTTCCTGTAGCGTCTAGGTGTTGGGTGTTCCTGTAGCGTCTCGGTGTTGGGTGTTCCTGTAGCGTCTAGGTGTTGGGTGTTCCTGTAGCGTCTGGGTGTTGGGTGTTCCTGTAGCGTCTAGGTGTTGGGTGTTCCTGTAGGTGTTGGGTGTTGTTCCTGAGTGTCCTGTAGCGTCTCGTAGCGTCTCGGTGTTGGGTGTTCCTGTAGTGTTGGGTGTTCCTGTAGCGTCTCGGTGGTGTGGGTGGTGTCCTGTCTCGGTGTTGCGCGTCTCGGTGTTGGTGTGTAGCGTCTCGTGTTGGGTGTTCCTGTAGCGTCTAGGTGTTGGGTGTTCCTGTAGCGTCTCGGTGTTGGGTGTTCCTGTAGCGTCTAGGTGTTGGGTGTTCCTGTAGCGTCTCGGTGTTGGGTGTTCCTGTAGCGTCTAGGTGCAGCAGTGAAGTCACCTGAACCCTGACCACTATTTCGTCTGCTAAAGGCTGACTCTCCAGCAGTTCACTTAACACAAATCGCTGTTTTTAATATTTGTCACAAAATTCATCTTGTATAGTGTGATCTATCGTTATGTTTCTTTGTTTATTTGTTTGTTACGTGATAAAGTTTGAGATCGAATTTAGAAACTGTGTGTGTGTCTGTCTGTGTGCTGCCGCCCCTAACTTTCGAACGCTTCGAGCTGTTGCCTTTAAACTTTCAGATTAGATTCCAGCCTTCAACTGAAGACTTTTCTTTAACGATTTCTGGAGATTTTCTCCCGGAGTCCTTCTAGGAGCTCCCTTCCATTTAATTATAAGTTTCAAAATAACTTATTGTCAACTTTGGAGTGGGTAATGCTCACTATGTGTACAGTACACTGAGCTAGCTAATACAGGGTGTGAGGCGCTACCAGTGACTACATGTTGCTTCACACGTTCCCACAACACTGACCATCCCTGAGGGAACATTTGTGAGTGACAGAGCTAAATTAAATACGTTCGTTACAACCCACGGCAGGTGGCTACGCTTCGTGGCAGGTGGTTACACTTCACGGAAGGTAACTAGCCTTCACGGCAGGTGGTTACACTTCACCGGTCGAGACCACCAGAGGCTCACAAGGTGAATTTCCAAGAGAGGTGAAGGTGCCACCCTGGTTCACTGAAGCTGCGATACAAAAGGTGGCAGACAAAATAGCCTCGTGAGACTACACCACAGCTACAAGACCACTCACCGTCAGCTGGAAGGAAGAAAACAAAAAAACAACTCCACTTTCAGAGTCAGGGTTCAGGACACGACGGGAGTGGTGGTTCATCGACGTAAGTGGTAGTTGAAGGTTGTTACAAGTCCTGAAAGACCTGGAGTTTTCACCCCCGAGACCTGTATGAATGTTAAAACGGTGGCTGTGCTCGCCGGCCGTTACCATTGTATGCTGTGATTCAATGTTATTACGTTCGTGCTGTGCTTTTGTGATTCTTAAGGATTTCTGCATAAGTGTCGGGGTTCGTGGGTGGGTCATGACGTGGGTATGTCCTGCTGTGGGTGGGTCATGGCGTGGGTGGGTATTGCCGTGGGTGGGGTCCTCGCCTGGGTGGGTCATGAGTTAACATGGGTGGGGTCCTCGCCTGGATGGGTCCTGTCGTGGGTGGGGGTCTTGCTTCAGTATATTTACAAAACATGACCTTACACTTGAGGCACCATAGAGGGGTTGTATCAAGAGGAAGGTTGGATGGAGAACTGAGAGTCTGTGTTGGGGGGAGATGATTCGAGTGAAAGTTCTTGGGTGCTGGAAGAAGCGTTTAAGCGTAGAACCTCACCCAAAAGAGGTTCTGCCTTGTTTTATGTCATCTTGGGCTTCTCTAAGGGTCTTCCGCCACCTTAGGACACACTCAGTATATGTTGACACCGCCACCTCGAATTACACGTGACTCCTAATAATGTTTGGAAAAAAATGGTCTTTGTTTTATACGTCATCATGTGTGTCGTGACGTCACTGTGTTGTAAGACGTGAACTATAGAGGTTAATTCTACAACAAATTTAAGCTACAGGTGAACTTTTTTTATTATTAATCAGACGAGTGACGTTCAATGACATTTTTCTCCCATGACACAAACATTAATTCATTTAAATATACACTTGTTGTTATTTTTGTTTCACTGTTACCTGCGTCAAGACATGGCAACACACCCTCACCATGACATAGCAACTCCCCCTCACCAACACATAGCAACACCTCCCCACAGCAACACATCATCACCACCCCCTCTATAGCAATTCAACCCCAGCAAGACATAGGAACACACCTCCCATAGCGACAGTCTGCGGCGAGGCTCCGTACATGGTGCAGGCACACATAAAACGACATTAGCATTTGCAGCAGTAATCTGGAGGGGATTACCTTGGACTACAGTACTGGGATTTAATTGCAAACTCGTGTTGTACGGCGCCTGAACCCGAGCCCAGTTTGTCAAATGGAGAGAGAGAGAGAGAGAGAGAGAGAGAGAGAGAGAGAGAGAGAGAGAGTCAATCATAAAACACCCACTATCTCCTTTTTTCAGCGTATTAAAATTTAACTTACTAACCTTTGAAGAAAACCAAACCTGATCATGACTGCTAAAAGAAGAAAAACAAAAAAATTTAAATTATCGTAAGTCATCGAGATATACTAATTCTCGTGTATCCATATAAAGGTATACAAATTATGACGTTATATTAAAGTTATAAACATTTTCATAACATTACATAGTGGCCGTGGAGTTGCTAAATCGTGTTACGTGGGCTTTGGTAACATTATGGCGTCTTGGACTATGTTATGGCGCAGTGAGGAACTCTTAATGCGCTTTTAATGGCAGTACTGTAGCCTTGTCACACTAAATTGTCATATGTGTTCATTTATCTTTTTTATTATTTTACCCCATCTATCTCTCTCTCTCTCTCTCTTCCTCCCCTTCATCATCGGTATTCCTTAATTGTTCCTCTCATCGCATACATTATTACCATTTCTTGTATTTATCTCGTTATTGTTATTTGTTTTTCTTTCCTTTCTCACATTCACGTTATTGTTTGTTTATTAGTCATTACATTTAGTGATTTATTTGTATTGTTATTTATTATTATTATTATTATTATTATTTGTTATTATTATTATTATTATTATGTGTTATTGTTATTATTTGTTATTGTTATTAATTTGTTGTTATTGCTGTTGTTATTTTTATTATTATTATTTGTGTTTGTTTTTATTGTTGTTGTTGTTGTTGTTAATACTGTGAAGTCATTCCCCCCATCATTTCCTCGTGTCTCTTCTCTTTTATTGTGCCTTATTCCATTTCTTTCCATTCTTGTATACTTTCTCTCATTTCTCTCTTCTCCACTACTTGTTTTCTCTACCTTCCTTTCCTCATCATCATCTCTCCTTTTCCTGTGTCTATCTATCCAATTATCTTTCTGTCTAATGTAACCTGATTCATTCTGTGTGTGTGAGTCAGTTATCCATTCATCCATCCGTTTCCTCTCTCCACTTCCTCCTCTTTGTCTTTCTTCCCTCCTATTCCTCCTCCTCCTCCTCTCACCCCCCCCCTTCTCCATCCTCCCTTCCTTCTCTTCCCTTACAAAAAATCACATAGAAACACGTTTAAGAATCATCTTTAAAATCCCCATTAAATCAAAGTCTTTAAATAATATACATAAACTCGCGCCACAAATGCCTCCCAAAATAGAGGAATAGTTATGGATTAAGTTAGAAAAATCCTTACGAAAATCAGGTAGGAAACTTAGCTAAAAAAATCAGACAAATCATGTTAGAAATATTCCGCTAAAATAATAAATACTTAGAGAATCATTTTAGAAATACACAAAGTCAAGAAATACTTAGATAATTACAACAGAAATAACAATAAAAAATAAAATAATATTCCTTTGACAGTTTTTTGGTGTGGAAATAATGTTATTAATCGTGGGTCTTAATTCCCTTTAAAAAATTCGATGCCGTAATTAGGGAGCGAAGCGTTGTTAGGTATATATTAAAAAAAAGTAATTACCTTTTGTAAATTTAGTACTACAATTTGCAAAGTAACGAGCATTTGGGGCAGAGCAGACCTTACAGAAACAAGAAACTTACATATAATTCAATACTTCAGTGTGAGCGCTAAAGAACAGTAGGTAATATATTGGAATCTCATTTACCTTCAGGAAATTTTTTTAATATATTTTGGATGTCTGAAGAAACTATATTTATTTTGTATTAATAGAAAAACTGCAGTACCTTTTATATAGTTCAATATTACAGTAAACTTACCTTCCTCCTCCTCTAGCTCTGTATCTTTCCCTTCCCCTCCTCCCCCTCATCCTCTCTATTTTCTTCCTCCTACTCCTCCTCTTTCC